>NW_027465427.1:17500-27929 GCF_043290135.1 Rhipicephalus microplus | reverse complement strand
GCCACAGTTTTCCCGGTGGTGCCGCACCCGGGCTTGCCCCGGCAGACGCGTTTTTTTTTTTCTTTTCGCCCCGCTGACGCAGTTTTCGCCCCGCCCCGGCTGACGCGGTTTCGTGCCGCCCCGGCAGACGCGGTTTTTTGCGCCGCCCCGGCTGACGCGGTTTTTGCCGCCCCGGCTGACGCAGTTCGGACTTTGCACTTTTTGGCTGAGCCTGGCTGGCGGCCCACTCACTCGATCGCCATGTCTGTTTGCCACAGTTTTCCCGGTGGTGCCGCACCCGGGCTCGCCCCGGCAGACGCGTTTTTTTTTTTCCTTCGCCCCGGCAGACGTGGTTCCCCCCCCCCCCTCCGTCTTTCTTTTTGTTTTTTTTTTCGCCGCGGCTGAAGTGGATTTTTCGGTGCCTCGACGCCCCGGTAGTCGCGGTTTTTCCGTTTCCGCACGGCCCCGGCTGACGCTGCTCGGTCACAGTCGCCTTTTGTGAGGATTGCAGACTTCTTGAGCGCGGGTGTTTTTTTTTGTTGTTGTTGTTGTTTTATTACGCATTCGCTCCAGCAGACGCTGTTTAGACTTTTTGTTTCCTCTTTTATCCTGCGACGAGGTGACGAGGTTTATTCGGTGCCCCGCCGCCCCGGCTGAAGTGATTTTTCCTGTCCCGTGCCGCCCCGGCTGACGCGGTTGGGACTTCGCGTTTGTCGGCCGCCACGGGTTTTGGCGCACTCGCTCGGTTGCTTGTTGTTGCCACTTGTTGCGAACCCAGGTTTCTTGAGCGAGCGCGGCGTTTTTTCTTCCTTTCTTTCTTTGTTCTATGTGTTAGCGAATCGGCCTTTAATATCACACGAGGACTCACAACCAACAATTTTCAGTTTGAAGTGTAAAAAATCTGCAGGTGTTGACGTAACTGACTTGCCCGTACCCTTGAGTACATCCATGAAGTTCTCGTAGTACTACTAAATCGCATTATTCCAAGTGGAGAAATTCCCATAAACTTGCAAACCTCTACACGAAAATCGGTGCGCGTGATAAAGTTGAAAATTATCGTCCGATATCGAATGTGCCTTCTATAACACAAATTCTAGGAAAAAAAAAAAAAAACACTTGTTCGCCGTTCTCTGCGCCGTGACTGGCAGCACTCCGGCGAAGCGAAACGGGGTCGATTCGAGCACGATATCGGCGTCTTTCGACGTGCTCGCCGGCGACCGTCGCACGAGTACGTCGCACGAGCGCGTCTGCCGGGGCGCCGTTTGCGAAGCCGACGCAAAAGTGGGAACCGCCGCTCGGATGATCGCCGCTTTCGGCAGAGTGAGTGTTGGCACTCCGGGGAAGCGAAACAGCGTGAATGCGCCCACGAAATCGGCGTATTTTGAAGTGCCCGCCGGCGACCGTCGCACGAGTACGGTAAACCGCGTCAGCCGGGGCGTAGTTCGGGACGCCGACGAAAAAGTGGGAAGCGCAACTCGGATCTTCGCCGTTTTTGCAGGAGTGAGTGGCGGCCCTCCTGCGAGACCAAGAAGCATCGATTCGTGCACGAATTCGGCGCCTTTCGACGTGATCGCCGGCGACCGTCGCTCGAGTAGGGCAAACCGCGTCTGCCGGGGCGGGCTTCGGGACGCCGATGCGAAAGTGGGAAACGCTGCTCGGATGTTCGCCGTTTTTGGCCGAGTGAGTGCTGGCACTCGGGCGAAGCCAAACGGGGCCGATTACGGCACGATATCGGCGTCTTTCGACGTGCCCGGCGGCGACCGTCGCACGAGTACGGTAAACCGCGTCAGCCCGGGCGGAGTTCGGGACGCCGATGCGAAAGTGGAGAACGCCGCTCGGATCTTCGCCGTTTTTGGAGGAGTGAGTGGCGGCACTCCGGAGAAGCCAAGGAGCGCCAATTAGCGCACGATATCGGCGTCTTTCGACGCGCTCGCCGGCGACCGTCGAACGAGTAGGGCAAACCGCGTCTGCCGGGGCGGGGTTTACGACGCCGACGCAAAAGTGGGAACCGCCGCTCGGATGTTGGCCGTTTTTGGCAGAGTGAGTGCTGGCACACCGGCGACGCGAAAGAGCGCGAAAGCGCCCACGAAAGTGGCGTATTTGGACGTGCTTGACGGCGACCGCTGCAGGAGTACGAAAAACCACGTCAGCCGGGGCGAGCGACCCACGGCGGTCTGGGTGCTTATCGCTGCTATTATAGGGGCACCCCGGCAGACGCAGAAAAAAAAAATTTTTTTTCGACCTTCTTTTTTGCTGGTCGAGCTCGGGTAACCCAGGTCGCAATGGGAGCCGCGCACGAAAGCGGCGTCGCGAGACGCGTTCGCGGTCGCTAGTCGCACGAGCTCGGCAACCGCGTCAGCCGGCGCGGAGTTCGGGATGCCGACGGCTAAGTGGGTACCGCTGCTCGGATGTTCGCCGTTTTTGGCCGAGTGAGTGCTGGCACTCCGGCGAAGCGAAACGGGGCCGATTCGGGCACGATATCGGCGTATTTCGACGTGCTCGCCGGCGACCGTCGCACGAGTACGGCAAAGCGCGTCTGCCGGGGCGAGGTTTGCGATGCCGACGAAAAAGTGGGAAGCGCCGCTCGGATCTTCGCCGTTTTTGCAGGAGTGAGTGGCGGCCCTCCTGCGAGACCAAGAAGCATCGACTCGCGCACGATATCGGTGTCTTTCGACGTGCCCGCCGGCCACCGCCGCACGAGTACGGCAAACCGCGTATGCCGGGGCGGGGTTGGCGACGCCGACGCAAAAGTGGGAACCGCCACTAGGATGTTCGCCGTTTTTGGCAGAGTGAGTGCTGGCACACCGGCGACGCGAAAGAGCGCGAAAGCGCCCACGAAAGTGGCGTATTTGGACGTGCTTGACGGCGACCGCTGCAGGAGTACGAAAAACCACGTCAGCCGGGGCGAGCGACCCACGGCGGTCTGGGTGCTTATCGCTGCTATTATAGGGGCACCCCGGCAGACGCAGAAAAAAAAAATTTTTTTTCGACCTTCTTTTTTGCTGGTCGAGCTCGGGTAACCCAGGTCGCAATGGGAGCCGCGCACGAAAGCGGCGTCGCGAGACGCGTTCGCGGTCGCTAGTCGCACGAGCTCGGCAACCGCGTCAGCCGGCGCGGAGTTCGGGATGCCGACGGCTAAGTGGGTACCGCTGCTCGGATGTTCGCCGTTTTTGGCCGAGTGAGTGCTGGCACTCCGGCGAAGCGAAACGGGGCCGATTCGGGCACGATATCGGCGTATTTCGACGTGCTCGCCGGCGACCGTCGCACGAGTACGGCAAAGCGCGTCTGCCGGGGCGAGGTTTGCGATGCCGACGAAAAAGTGGGAAGCGCCGCTCGGATCTTCGCCGTTTTTGCAGGAGTGAGTGGCGGCCCTCCTGCGAGACCAAGAAGCATCGACTCGCGCACGATATCGGTGTCTTTCGACGTGCCCGCCGGCCACCGCCGCACGAGTACGGCAAACCGCGTATGCCGGGGCGGGGTTGGCGACGCCGACGCAAAAGTGGGAACCGCCACTAGGATGTTCGCCGTTTTTGGCAGAGTGAGTGCTGGCACTCCGGCGAAGCGAAAGAGCGCGAATGCGCCCACGAAAGTGGCGTGTTTGGACGTGCTTGACGACGACCACCGCAGGAAAACGAAAAACCACGTCAGCCGGGGCGAGCGACCCATGGCGGTCTGGGTGCTTATCGCTGCTATTATAGGGGCACCCCGGCAGACGCAAAAAAAAAAAAATTTTTTTTCGACATTCTTTCTTGCTCGTCGACCTCGGGTGACCCAGGTCGCAGTGGGAGCCGCGCACGAAAGCGGCGTCGCGAGACGGCTTCGCGGTCGCTAGTCGCACGAGCTCGGCAACCGCGTCTGCCGGGGCGGAGTTCGGGACGCCGACGGCTAAGTGGGAACCGCCGCTCGGATGTTCGCCGTTTGTGGCCGAGTGAGTGCTGGCACTCCGGCGAAGCCAAACGGGGCCGATTCCGGCACGATATCGGCGTCTTTCTACGTGCTCGCCGGCGACCGTCGCACGAGTACGGCAAAGTGCGTCTGCCGGGGCGGGGTTTGCGACGCGTACGCAATAGTGAGAACCGTCGCTCGGATGTTCGTCGTCTTTCGCCGAGCCAGTGCTGGCACTCCGGCGAAGCCGAACGGAGCCGATTCGGGCACGATATCGGCGTCTTTCCACGTGCTCGCCGGCGACCGTCGCACGAGTACGGTAAACCGCGTCAGCCGGGGCGGAGTTCGGGACGCCGATGCGAAAGTGGGAAGCGCCGCTCGGATCTTCGCCGTTTTTGGAGGAGTCAGTGGCGGCACTCCGGTGAAGCCAAGGTGCGCCAATTCGCGCACGATATCGGCGTCTTTCGACGTGCCCGCCGGCCACCGTCGCACGAGTACGGCAAACCTCGTCTGCCGGGGCGGGGTTTGCGACGCCGACGCAAAAGTGGGAACCGCCGCTCGGATGTTCGCCGTTTTTGGCAGAGTGAGTGCTGGCACTCCGGCGAAGCGAAAGAGCGTGAATGCGCCCACGAAAGTAGCGTATTTGGACGTGCTTGACGGCGACCGCCGCAGGAGTACGAAAAACCACGTCAGCCGGGGCGAGCGACCCACGGCGGTCTGGGTGCTTATCGCTGCTATTATAGGGGCACCCCGGCAGACGCAGAAAGAAAAAAAAAAAAAAAATGGGGACATGGCGTGCGTCACCGTGCGGCTTCGCAGCGTTGCCGAAGTCGCCGAGCCCTTCGACTGAGCCGAACGGCGGACAGGGAACGTTGGTCGGCCGTTCTAACCTGTCGGTGCCACGCCGAGACGTCGTTAAGGAAAACCGCGTCGTGGGCCTCTACGACGCCGTCGAGTCGTTGTACGTTTGGTGTCCAGCGTGTCGGCGGCGAGTAGCGGACACGTCGTTCACGACTTCGGTCTTTCGCAGTCGACGCGAACTTGCGGAGAGTCGTGGTGCCTCACGTTTTCGGCAGAAACCGCGGCGGAATTTTCCCGTGCGTGCGCGCACGACCTCGGTGCTGTGCCGTCAGCGTAGTGTTGCACAAACTCGTGGCCTACCCAAGGTGCGGTACGTTTGCGGCCGTATCCTCGGTGGGAATTTCGTGAGTAGGGTCGCAAATTCTACGACCTCGGCGGGTTTGAGAGCGACGTAGACTTGTGGCACGCTCAACGTGCCACACGTTTCGGGGCACACCCGCGGTGAAATTTTCTCGAGTACGCTCGTATTAGTGCCCAAGGAGGTCTGGGTACTTATCGCTGCTATTATGTGGGGGTTCTCGTGAGCGGCGTACGCGAAAGCGACCGGGTGTCTGATATGCGGCGGGCTTCGGCCTCGTCAAGCGTGTCCTCGGGTCTGCTCCAGGGGAATCCACGGCAGTCGTCTGCAGCCTCATCCGCTTGATGCGTTAGGGGCTGGTTGTCGGACGGTGCCGTTTTACCACGATATCGAGGTGTGTTCCGTGTCGTCCTCGGGCGATTCAGATGCGAAAGCGCCGAAGACGCGGGCGTGACCCGTCGTCTGGCGGCTTTGCAGTCTCGGCTCCGTTGCTAGTTCCGGCCGGTCCACCGACAGTGCAGCGGGCTTGGGCAACCCGCACGGCGCGACCGAGTCGATGCAACGAAAAAGAGCGAGCATGAACGTGCTTCTTGCCGCACGGCTCCCACTCGTCTTTCGGGAAGGTTGTGCCGTAGCGAGCTCGAACGCCGTCATCTCGGAGTGCAAAATAAGCGTGTTGGGGCGCCTGAAGGTGGCCTCCGCCGCACACAGACTGCGTCCGGCCCGCCGAAGGCGAGGACGGACGCGCAGTCGAACGATTACCTGGTTGATCCTGCCAGTAATCATATGCTTGTCTCAAAGATTAAGCCATGCATGTCTAAGTACATGCCGAAATAAGGCGAAACCGCGAATGGCTCATTAAATCAGTTATGGTTCCTTAGATCGTTTCTTCCTACTTGGATAACTGTGGCAATTCTAGAGCTAATACATGCAGTGAGCCTGGAGCCCTTTGGGTAACGGGTGCTTTTATTAGACCAAGATCGATCGGGTTTCGGCCCGTATTGTGTGGTGACTCTGGATAACTTTGTGCTGATCGCATGGCCACGAGCCGGCGACGTTTCTTTCAAGTGTCTGCCTTATCAACTTTCGATGGTAGGTTACTTGCTTACCATGGTTGTTACGGGTAACGGAGAATCAGGGTTCGATTCCGGAGAGGGAGCCTGAGAAACGGCTACCACATCCAAGGAAGGCAGCAGGCGCGCAAATTACCCACTCCCGGCACGGGGAGGTAGTGACGAAAAATAACAATACGGGACTCTTTTGAGGCCCCGTAATTGAAATGAGTACACTCTAAATCCTTTAACGAGGATCAATTGGAGGGCAAGTCTGGTGCCAGCAGCCGCGGTAATTCCAGCTCCAATAGCGTATACTAAAGCTGCTGCGGTTAAAAAGCTCGTAGTTGGATCTCAGTTCCAGACGAGTAGTGCATCTACCCGATGCGACGGCTCGGACTGAACATCATGCCGGTTCTTTCTTGGTGCACTTCATTGTGTGCCTCGAGATGGCCGGTGCTTTTACTTTGAAAAAATTAGAGTGCTCAACGCAGGCGAGTCGCCTGAATAAACTTGCATGGAATAATAGAACAAGACCTCGTTTCTGTTCTGTTGGTTTTTGGAATACGAGGTAATGATTAAGAGGGACGGACGGGGGCATTCGTATTGCGGCGCTAGAGGTGAAATTCTTGGACCGTCGCAAGACGAACTACTGCGAAAGCATTTGCCAAGAATGTTTTCATTGATCAAGAACGAAAGTCAGAGGTTCGAAGGCGATCAGATACCGCCCTAGTTCTGACCATAAACGATGCCAACCAGCGATCCGCCTGAGTTACTCAAATGACTCGGCGGGCAGCTTCCGGGAAACCAAAGTATTTGGGTTCCGGGGGAAGTATGGTTGCAAAGCTGAAACTTAAAGGAATTGACGGAAGGGCACCACCAGGAGTGGAGCCTGCGGCTTAATTTGACTCAACACGGGAAAACTTACCCGGCCCGGACACTGGGAGGATTGACAGATTGAGAGCTCTTTCTTGATTCGGTGGATGGTGGTGCATGGCCGTTCTTAGTTGGTGGAGCGATTTGTCTGGTTAATTCCGATAACGAACGAGACTCTAGCCTATTAAATAGGTGCGGGGTTCCCAGCACCTTACAACCTTCTTAGAGGGACAAGCGGCTCCTAGCCGCACGAAACAGAGCAATAACAGGTCTGTGATGCCCTTAGATGTCCGGGGCCGCACGCGCGCTACACTGAAGGAAGCAGCGTGTCTTTATCCCTGTCTGAAAAGACTGGGTAACCCGTGGAACTTCTTTCGTGATTGGGATAGGGGCTTGCAATTGTTCCCCTTGAACGAGGAATTCCCAGTAAGCGCGAGTCATAAGCTCGCGTTGATTACGTCCCTGCCCTTTGTACACACCGCCCGTCGCTACTACCGATTGAATGATTTAGTGAGGTCTTCGGACCGATGTCCGGCGCGGCCTTTCGGTTGCGCCGGTCTGTTGGAAAGATGACCAAACTTGATCATTTAGAGGAAGTAAAAGTCGTAACAAGGTTTCCGTAGGTGAACCTGCGGAAGGATCATTAACGGATTGTGAAGGGTGAGCGCCTCAGCTGCGTCTGCGCCCGACACTTTCTGCCGCTGACCCCGTTTGGACGCGGGGTCGGCTTTTCCCCACGGGGCTGCCTGAATGTGGAGCGGCACCCCGTGACAAATTGTTGCGCCCAGCGGACGCCAACACCGCGACCTTGGACGGTCGGCCAGGTGGCGGACGCGGGTACAAACGGCGCAACGCACTCATAGGTCGGCTTTCGACCCGCCACTGCACCGTGGCTCGAAGCGCTCGAAATGCGCGACCCGACCGCTGCGGGACCGCCTAGTACTGTAAACAGGAGCGGCGGAGCGCGAACGGCGAGTCGTGGTTACGTCGGTAGAAGGCGAGGCTGCGCGTTCCCGAAACGCCAGCCGAGTGCCCTCCCGACCGTTCGAGCGTGCAAGAACGAGACCCGACAATCGCGCGGCGACTGCCAAGTACGAGAGGAACGGCACAAGCGTCGGCGGTCGGTCAAGGAACTGGCGATGTGACGGGTCCGCTGTGCACCAGTGCATACCGTCCCGCCGTCCGCGGCAAGCGCCTCCGCGTCCTCGGGTGACGGAGGCTGCCGGTCGGTTCTTGCAGGCGAGGGATCTCGCTGGCACCGGTTCGCGTTGACGCGCGGCCGGTCATGGCACGGCGATGCGACGGCCGAGGTGCGCAGTACTCGATGGAGGAACCGCACGCTCCGATGACCGTCCCGCCCTCCGCGGCGTATGCGTACCGACCGTAATGGTTGCAGCAGCGCCGGCCGGCTTTTGAATTCGCCACACGAAACACGGTGCGAGATCGCGGTTAGGGGAGCGTCGACGTTGCCAGGCGTTTTGCTTGCTGCCGAGGGAAAGGCGGCACGGCCACGTCGCGCTCGTCGCGATTAGCGGGTCTGCGCGCTTTGGGAAGGTGCCGCAACGACTTGCCGAAAGAGGAAGCACGGAAGAACGAGGGACTTGGACGTCCCGACAATTGAACGCACTTGCGGCCAGGCCCTTGCTGGCTTCGTTCTTCCGCCTCGAGTAGGCTCGTACGCGGCTCCGGCGCCGAAAGTGGTCCTTGGCACCGACTTCGGTGGACGTGGGAAGTGCCGCGCAAGTACGGCGCGCCTGGCTCCACCTGTTGGCTAAAGTAGGCAGCCGGATCGGCATTTTGGTGTGCGGTGGCAAACCGTGGATGCGAAAAAAGCTTGTGCGATTTCGTGGAACAAAAAGCGGGGGTCCCCCTTTTTATGCGGAGGAGACCGACCCGCCTGCCGTGGTGAACCGCGACGCCACGGTAAAAACGGGAGAGGCTTGTCGATGGGACCGTGCATCCCGCGCTCCACGGAGGCCGGGAGGCGGCCGCCCGAGGAAATGTGTAGCCGTCGAGGCCCGCATCTGCGTGCACTCTTATCCAAATGGGTGTACCGCAGGCATTTTCTGGTTAGGCGGGCCAATGAGAGCGAGCACACAACGATACCTACGGGTCCGGCTTGGAGAACCGGCTTCGACGCCTCCCGAGTATTTATAGAGGGGTGGACCACGAAAGCACTCGCAAGTAGCGAAAGCGAAACGCCGTCCGAAACACACCGTTTGCTCGATTTGCGGCAGCCGAAAAAGGCGCGGCAGAGTTTTGGAGTCCAAGCGTGCGCTGAAAAGCGCCCTTCTTGGCCACTGTTTGGCCGAGTGCCAGAAACGTTTGGTTTTGACTGTACGGAATTGAACAAACACTTTTTCACGACTCTAAGCGGTGGATCACTCGGTTCTCGAGTCGATGAAGAACGCAGCCAGCTGCGAGACTTGGTGTGAATTGCAGGACACACTGAGCACTGATTCTTTGAACGCACATTGCGGCCTTGGGTCTTCCCTTGGCTTCGTCTGTCTGAGGGTCGGATCACATATCAAGAGAGCCTTCGGCGCACAAGGGAACGTGAGCCGTCGACTCGTTTTGACCGCGTCGGCAACACGGACAGCACGCTGAACACCTCACAGCGAGCGCCAACAGCGGCCACTCAAGGGCGAGACGGTGGCGACCGTCGTGCCAGAGCCCAACCGAAACGGGGGCGACCGACTGCATTGAGGATGTGGCACCTCGTTGAGACCGCCGCAGGACTTCGAGTCGGAAGGAAGCCTGCAGGGAAAGTGCGGTCGAGGTTGCGTACTCCTCTCTGCGACCGGGCGCGCAAGAGCTGCGAGAGCCACGGACGCGCAACTTTAACGCACGGTAAACACGAGGAGCGAAAGCCGGCCAGCAAAGCTTCTCCAGCCGTGCGCAAAGTGCGCGAGATCGCAGCCTTGCGTTGCGCTTGTTGCCCTCGAAGTAAGCAGGGTGTCCCGTAGACCGGGCGCTCGAACACGCTGCGGGGCCGTGCCTCCTCCAGGCTTTGCCGCGCGAACAGGGAACGTTCGCGCGCAAAGCGCAGGGAGGTGAGGAGGCTGCGCCCGACGTTTGCGGTTCGCTGCGTACGCGGTTGATGCGGAGAGCACGGCGCGACGACTTGCCGCGAAGCGGAAAAAGTCTCCCGCACGAGTTGGCGAAACGTTGGCGAAGCTTAAGGCGTTCTCGTCGTAGTCCGCCGTCGGTCTAAGTGCTTCGCAGTTCCCGTCCCGTTCAAAAAACTGGGCCACTCCAGTTGGGGCGGGGGCGACGCTACACGAGACGATGCCTCTCGCCAGGCTGCGTGGCTGCCCTTGCGGCGGCGGCGACTGGCCTCGGCGGTGTTTGGGCTTTCGACACGGTCGTTTATCACGCAACTGCTCGGACGACGCACGCGCGCAGCGGAATGCCGCTTGCCAGCCTTGTGAAGATGTGACCCTGTACAGGGTTGCGGGCGCACTTGGTAGGGCGTCGT
>NW_027465427.1:0-12500 GCF_043290135.1 Rhipicephalus microplus | reverse complement strand
CCTCGCTCCAGAAGGAACTGCAAAGTAATGAAGCCACTGGGAAAGCAATTGAGGTGACGCAGGCAAGAAAGCGGCTACCGCAGATAAAAGTAGTCGGAATTAGTGAGGAATTATCAGACGAAGAAATCAAGGCGTGCTTGATAACCCAAAATGATCTGCGATGCACTTCAGATGACTTTGTCCTCACCAAGTCATGGAAGGGAAGGGCGGGAATAACCAAGTGCTTCGATATCACTGTGCGAGCCAGCGAAGCGTTGAAGGGGCGGTCACACCTCAACATCAAGTGGACCCGCTGTCGCTTCTTCGACAACACATTCATCCCACGCTGTAAAAATTGCGCTCAGGCCGGGCACGTCGAGAAGTTCTGCAGGGGGCAGCCAAGGTGCACTGACTGCGGGGGGGCACACCATCTCAGGCAGTGCAAGAGCACAGAGAAAAACTGCTGTGCCTGTGAACGCGAACTCCCCCTTGCGAACAGAGACCACTCGTTCTTGAGCCTGGACTGCCCGGTGTTTAAAGAGGCACAGGCAAGACGGACCAGAGAAATAATAGCCCATCTATAAAGGTATAAAGGCTTAACCGAAATACAAACCAGAGAAGAAGGTCCTAAAACCGATAAGTAAGAGAAAGGGGAAAGGGGAAAGGAGAACACAAACAACATGAACAGTACGCAATCACTGAGCATACTTCAAATAAACCTAGGCCGCTCATTCCAAGCAACAAAGAACATTAACGTCACTCACTTAGATCACAAACAAGACATCTCTTTTTTACAAGAACCATACTTTTTAAAAAACAAAGTAATAGGTTTCCCATTAAAAACTCGAATTATACAGGGCAGCGACAATCCAAAAACCGCAACAATAATACATAATGAAAACATCGAAATATTTCCTATGAGAACAACACAAACAATGATAATTGTTAAGCTAACCTGGAACAACGTAGAGTTAATAACAATAAACTGTTACTTCCCACCACAGACAGATACACTACCTCTAATACTAGAAATTGAACAATTCCTAAGACAAATCCAGCCAGGAGAAAATGTACTCCTGGTAGGTGACTTTAATTCTAAAAACACAATATGGGGAGGAGAGGTAACAGACAAGAGAGGTTTGGAATTAGCAGAATTTGTAAACCGCCACGACCTCAATGTGCTCAATGATCCCCAGTCCCAGCCAACTTTTCAAACAAAAAACGGAAGGAGCTGGATAGATCTCACAATTTGTTCCACGCCATTGCTCAGACAATTAAGAACTTGGGAGGTGATGGACGAGGAAAGCGGCAGCGATCACCGGTACATCAAAGTGGAATTTTTTGAGATCACCAGCACAAAAGAGAAACGTCTTACCAAAATGGGCGAAAAGAAGGTATTGGACGCATTATGTCGAGACTTATGGATCAAGGATACGGCACAAAGAAAAATAGAAAACAAGAACCAACTAGAAATTATAGTGACCCAGTTTTACAAAAAAATAGAAGACTTAAAAAAGAAATTTGCAAAGAACGTGAAGAAAGTAGATCAAAAACAAAAGCCGTGGTGGAAGCCAGAGTTAGAAATTCAAAGGAAAAAAGTACGAGCGATGCGAAGGCGATACCAAAGATGCACCGATGACCTGAGGAGTCACTTTAAATCACTTTACCTCGAAGGACTCAAACAATATCAGAAAGAAATACAGGACGCCAAGAATAAATCCTGGAAGGATTATTGCAGTAAGCAGGACAAGAACCCCTTCTCCCTTCCATACAAAATAGCGGCTGATAAAATAAAAAGAGAGGTAGTCTTCCAGAGTCTCATAAAAGAAAATGGAGAAGAAACAAAGACCAAAGAGGAAACCGTTCGATATATATTGCAAAACCTCTACGGAACTGAAGCTACCACCTCGGAAACAATGCAAAACGACAGCATCCATAAGGAAACAGAAGACGACGCAAGGGAGATTATTGAACTAACCGAACTGGAAGTCGACCACGTTATAAATAATATTAGAAGGAAGATCAGCCCAGGACCCGACCAGATAAATACCGGATTTATGCAATCACTCTACCACGCGCACAAGCAATTCTTTATTAAGATATTCAATGCAGCACTCCAATTCGGACATTTCCCTTCTGCCTGGAAAACATCAAAAGTCATTCTAATCCCCAAAAGCAGAGAACACAGCCCGCAGGCAGCACACAAATTTAGACCCATTGCCATAAATTCTATACTCGGGAAAATCTTCGAAAAGCTGCTATATCATCGTCTCTATTATTACTTTGAAACAAATAATCTCTTCCCGGACAATCAATTTGGATTTACAAATGGCAAATCGGCCATCACCGCACTGTATAAACTAAAACGGGACATAGTACATTCCCTTGAAAACAAAGACAACATCATAGTAATTTCATTAGACATAACCAACGCATTTGGAAATATAATTGTCGATAGAGTAAAAAAAAGATTTAGGGATTTAGAAATACCCAAGGATCTGAGTCAATTGGTATTGCACATGCTAGAAGATAGATCAATCAGTTATGAACTGGGGAAAAACAAAATACAGCTAAAGCTAAACAAAGGAGCACCACAAGGCTCCCCCTTAAGTCCGTTTCTATGGAATGTAATTGTTTCCGAATTGTTAGTGGCAGTAATGCCAGAAACTACCACAATACAAGCATTCGCGGATGATTTAACACTAGTGGTTAGGGGTAAAAGTAGAGCCAAACTAGAAGCGGAGGCGGCGAAGGCACTGACGATCATACACGAATGGAGCACCCGGAATGAGCTGAACTTCAGCCTGGAGAAATGTGAATTCATCAACCTAGGGGCCGCGTACAAGAATAGATCTCCAGTCATTAAAATTAATGGCATTTCAATTAAGAGAGTCCAACAAACGAAAATTTTGGGGGTGATATTCGACAGCAAACTTTCGTTTATACCACATTTAAAAATGGTGAAGCAAAGAATCCAAAGGATCACGTCTGGTCTGGCACATTTTACAGGAATGAACTGGGGCATGACACCAAAACACCTCCGACAAATCTACTTACGGGGAATCGAACGCATGATAGTATATGGCTCTCCAATATGGTACCCGGCAATATCCGCACGGAACAAAAATAACACAGAGAAGATAAATAGACTGAAGGCAATTCAGAGAATCCCCTTGTCAAAAATTGCTAAATCTTTTCATACAGTATCGAACGCAGCTCTAAATATTGTCTGCAACATTCCCCCGGTACACATAACAATAGAAAGAGAAAACACAATTTTTAACATCATTCATGGAGACGGAACATTCGTGTTTAATGGTCAGGCTTTCGGGAAAGAAGATATCGCCACCAAGATTCGGCCATTCCAAACACACCCAGCAAAAAAGAAAAAATATGACTACTCAAAGTCAATCGAGGCAACCGACTACAGCTTCTATACCGACGGATCGGCTATGGAAAACAAAATTGGCGCAGCCTTCGTCATCATAGACAAGTTGGGCAGAACAATAAAATACAAACAAATGAAACTTCCAGAGCACTCAAACAATTTCGAAGCTGAGACTGTAGCTATCTATGAAGCCATAAAAGAAATGGGCACAATGAGCCAAATTCATACATACCAGATAGTAACAGACAGTTTATCAACACTAGAAGCTCTCAAAAACCCAAATAACACGAACCCATTCGTTCATAAAATTAGACAACAACTAAACCAATTAGAAAATATTAAAGTAAGACTTGTATATACGCCGGCTCACATGGGAACTACAGGTAACGAGCTTGCCGACCAATTGGCTAAGGAGGCGACCAAAGAGGGCGAAGAATACTCAGTTCCAATGTCAATATCATTCATCAAAAATGAACTTCGAAAACAAGGCAGGCATGAATGGAATAAATACTGGAATCTGCAAGGCAAAGATTCATACACTTATCAATGGATAAAGAACACACAACTCATCCCAACATCTTTCCCACCGAATTACTGGTTAGTACAGGCAGTTACAGGACATGGCCGATTCCCCTTTTATTTCAAGCGATTTGCCATAACAGACCATGAGCAATGTGTGTGCGGAGTTGAAGCACCATCATTCGACCACTACTTAGACTTATGCAAATTAACAGCCAAGGAAATTAAAAAATTGAAACAAAAATACACCAAACCATCTAACTCCAAACTGGAGATGATTGGGGACAAAGAAAGCGTTGAAGTGATAGAGGAAATAGTTCAGAAAATAAACGAAAAAATTGTACAAGCATAACCATGCATCAGTGCTCATTGGGACTGGAAAAATGAAAATATGAGTCATGAGAAAAAAAAAGAAAAAAAAATAAAAATAAGGAAATTCTCTCACAACAAACCCAACTAAATAACTCCCCTCCGTGGCTTAATTTCGTCGTTGGGAGGGGCAATCACTGCACGAATTTACATGGATTCGCACCATGGTATACTTCTTGACACGGAAAACATCAAGTGCCACGTTCCTTTATCACCGCAATGGGTTGTTGGTAGATCTGAACCAAAGAGTTCACCAATAGATCCCAGACCCGAACTTCACCAATAAGCGGGGTTGTTGGTTGATCATGGGCACCGAACCCCACCTAGGATCCCAGACCCACGCTTTCAAGTGCAGGGTGGCAGGTCGATCAAGGACATTATGTCCCATCTGGACCAAAGAGACCACCAATAGATCCCAGACCCGAACTTCACCAATAAGCGGGGTTGTTGGTAGATCACGGGCACCGAACCCTACCTAGGATCCCAGACCCACGCTCCCACGAGCGGGGTCGTCGGTCGATCAAGGACATTATGTCCCAAGCCAAGATCCCAGACCCACGCAATCTCCACGAAGGAGCATCAGCAGGAAAAAAAAGGAACAACACGGCACAATCAAAGGTACTCAGGAGGAGAGTCGTGCACTCACCCCCGGCTGGCATGTTTGGGCCACGGAGGCACTGAAATAACAAACATTTAAATTACCCCAATTCAACTTCAACCATAAACATTTCTCTCCCAGTGAGCACCAAATTCAAACACAAAGAATCACTTCAGGAATTGTGAGGCCAACAGAGATTAGGGCGAAGGGGAAAACCAGGAAAATATAAAGGGGCGACACAATTAAAAGATAGAGCAGCCGCGCAACTGAACGCCACACAATATTCTACATTATAGGAGTTTGCCGCTAGTGAACGGAATCACAGACGAATAGGAAAGGGAAAGAGGAAAAGAGCAGGAACATGAACAAACAATAAAGAAAAGACAAGAGAAAAAAAAAGAACTACTGAAGCAAGATCATAGAATATCAACCAAGTTCGAGTAACAGAACCGATTGGCCGGCAAGCAAATCAACATACATGGCAGGAACAAAACAAACAAAACCCACACAAAAGAGGTAACGAAACAGGTCCCACCAGCCCTAAAATCCTAACTATCTCACCTTAGAGCTTCCACGACAGGTAAGAGCACCCTACCCACACATAGCTAGAAAACACCACCTAAATTAGGATAACATTACACACACATTCGGTCGACAACGACACCACATTAGGAGCAAAGGGTGGGATGGGAGGGTAAGCAGATGAATAATAGGTGAGGGCTACAGCTTTGAGGGGGACATAGGGAAGGGTGGTGAGATCCGGTGTTAAATGGGGAGGGGGAGGGGGGGATAAAGCAGAGGCAGCACCTGCTGCCTCTGCTCGTGGTAAAAAAAGTCTTTTTGAGGACGCAGGAGACAACAGGATCTCAGGGAGCAACCTGAGAATGAATCTGGGCGAAGGACACGCAGAATACGGCGGAGCAGGTGACGAGAACGAGGTTTCGGGCACGAAGACCGCGGCCAAACAGCAGACACACAGAGAGCCGATGGAGAAAGGCCGTGCAGGAGTACAGCGGAGCAAGAGCCATGAGAAGAACCACGCATCAAGATGTCAAAATGTGAAGAAAGAAGTAACCATGTATCAAGATTGAACTAAACATAAAAATAAACACCTGCTGTCTGGGTCCGCTTCCGTGGCTGGGGTGACTCTAGATGGTAGATTACATTTTTTCTTTTTTTTTTCTTTTTTTTTCCTTTTAAAAACAAAAATTTTCTTTTGGCGGAAGCCCTATTCGTTTATTTTTAATTGATTCAAGCCTGTTATACCACGGTGGCACGGGCAGAGGCACATTATTTTATGTTCTTTTATCACTGCCTCAACATAACTTTTGTCCCTATCTACTACTGCCGCCAGGGGGCCCGAGTGGATCCGGCCAGCCATTCTCACAGGAGCGAGTTTTTCAAGGTTTTCGACAACAAAAAGAGTGAGTACGCTAAAACCTTTGCACACTCCTCTACTATAAAGTGACCGAGACCACCCGGGTGCCGAAAACCGCACGAAAATCGGCCAAGGAACGCCAAAAATCCGAGTTTTCATCGATGTAAACAGCCTCTTGGCGGCCATTACACAAGGAACACCCAAAACTCGACGATAACAGCAAATCCGCGGCTGATTTCGGCTGAATTCCGGTGCCGGGAGAGTCCTGGGGAGTATCCGAAGATAGGACAGCCAGTTTTGCGCGGGGATCTAGGGCGAAACGTCTGAAAATCGCCGGTTTTCCGACCGAAGTGAGTCCAGTTTCCCGCCAAAACATGGGCGCGGCCATATTGGATTGAGGTCACATTTTCGCCAAAAGTGGAATAACTTTGGAACGAAAGGTCGCAGGAAGACAAAACTGGTATCATTTTGATCAGAAAAAAGTGCTAATAGTGATAGGAAAAAACGCGGTGTTCCTACGTTAACTCTAACACCAAAATCCGGAACCCCCCTATTACCAGGGTTGAAAACCTGCACATTGTGGCCAGGTTGAGCAACTGGATTAAACCAAATTTGGCGGAACTAGGAAATTCTTGCTGAAAACGCTCGGAACCAAGTCCTGGTGCCACAGAACAGCAGAATTATTCTTCTCAGTTCAAGGGGGCCACAAAAGAACAAGGAATTTCAACTTTCCTGACCATTTTCTACAGTTAGACAAAAACAGCAAATCCGAGGCTGGTTTCGGTTCTTTTCTGGAGCCGGCAGTTCTGGAAGTGCTTGAAGACTGGATACACGCTTTTGCTAGTAGTTCTGGGGCGAAACGACAGGAATTGACATTTTCCGAATGTTCTGAGTTCGGATTCCCGTCAAAATGAGAGGCGGCCATCTTTGATTGAACACTTCACGCCAAAGGTAGAATAACTCCGGAACGAATCCCCGTAGAGAGACAAAACTGGTATCTATCTGTTTAGCGGAAAACGCCAACAGAGACAGGAAAAGCGCGGCGCCTCTACGCTGCCAAGAACACCTAAAACCGGCAACCTCTACTACCAAGGTTGAGGAACATCTCTGGCGATACCAGAACAAGTTAAAAAGGAGTAACTTTCTTCCAGACGGCAAACAACGGCTTCGAAGGCACAAACCCTTCTCTTGGAACACAGCGTGGAGATTAGGAGAAGATGTTGAAACCCAAGGGGATGAGAACGGAAACCCAGAAACAAGGACTGGAGGGAAGAGGACCTCTACAAACGGCAAACCCAGCAGTGGGGCCTACGTCAAAGGTCCTAAAAAACACAGGAAGCAATGACGACTCTGCAATTACAGACCCCACGCAAGGGGCGAAGACAGACAAGATACAGAAGAAGAAGACCAAGAGGGTGGAACAAAAACAAGTGACCAACAAAGAAGAGAAGGCAAAGAAAGAAGAACCACAAGGAGCGATGCCCGCCAAAGCTTCTCTTGAAACAGATTGGTGGAGCCCAACCGAGAATGACCAGGTAGAGGGAGGCAGCCGAGGAACCGAAACCGAAGAAGCTGAAGGAGGAGAGGTCCACCCTCAAACACAAACGGCTGCTAACGAAGGAGCGCTAGACAACTGGGACGAAGACAGAAATTCACAATCGTCACTCCCAACCAGCCGCGGAGAAAAGGGTACAGTTTTGTCTAGACTTTCCAAAGCAGACAAGAACACTATGAGGGCTCTCATTAAAATCTCTACATTGACGGGCGGCGACGAGGCGGTAGCCCAGCAGATTGAAGCGATAATCTCCGAACAAGCTAAATTGAAAAACCTGTTAATGGAACAGGCCCAACAGATTGCGTTCCAAAAAGGCAGGATCGAAGAATTGGAGAAAAGAAGACAAGAAGAACTACTCGAACAAAGGGAAGAGCCAACACAGAGCAACACTCCCGCAACCGAGAGCCGACCAACCTATGCTCTGGTGGTATCTTCCGGAACAATGGAGAAAAAAGAGGTCGCATCGCTTCTGAGGCAGCGGGTGGATCCCCTCGACCTGGGAATCCAAGAAGCAACAATTCGGCCAGGGAGAGAGGGAATTGTCGTGATGACGAAGTCAAAAGAAGACTCAGCTAAGATTCTCCAGTTCATTCAGAAGGACAGAGAACTGAGAAATGTTGAAGCCAAGCTCCCAAAGGAGAACAGGATCCATAAGAAAATAATTGGACTCGAGGATGAAATTGACGAGGTCAATCTCCCAGCCCGAATCATCAGGCAAAACCGTTTGGTGTGCTCGCCAGAAGACATAACAATAAAGAAGACATGGCCGGGCAAGAGAGGCAAGACAGTGATTCTTGCCCTAAATCGAAGTGCAAACAAAGCAATCGGAAGCCGAACTGCACTGAACATCGGCTGGTCACGATGCCCGATCTTTGACGACATCTTTTGGCCCAGATGCACAAGATGCGCCATGCACGGCCACATTGCTCCCGATTGCGATGGCCCCCAGCGCTGCATTAACTGTGGCCAACGAGGTCACTACCAAAGAGAATGTGAAGCAGAATCGCACTGCAACATCTGCGAGACTGAGGGTCGCACGGAGACAGATCATTCTATGATGTCCAGGGAATGCCCGGTATACATAACAAAGGTACAGGCCGAGAAAGGCAAAATTCTAGCTAGACTAAACTAAGAGTACCCAACACACAGGCACAATGGCGAATAGCACTGAAATACAAATAATACAGGTAAATTTAGGCAGGGCATTTAAGGCAAATCAGTCACTAAACAATTTTCAACAAGAAGAAGAATTCGACATATCTGTACTCCAAGAACCATATTCGCTCAACAACAAAATCATAGGGTTTCCGCTAAAGCATAAAGTTATAGCCAACAACAAAGACCCGAAGACAGCCATCATAATACACAAAGAAAATATAACCGCTTTCCCAATTATTATAGAACAAAAACTAATAGCAGTCAAGATAAATAAAGGTGAAAGAGAATTGGTAATTATCAACTGCTACTGTCCTCCGAATGAAAACGTCGAGCTGGCAATGTCAGCAATAGGAAACATTTTACAGAAATTTATAGACATTAACACGATAATAATGGGTGACTTCAACTCAAAACATCAAATTTGGGGAAGCACGGAGACGGATGAGAAAGGTGAAAAAGTATTAGAATTCACAGTATTACACAACCTGACATTATTAAATGCCAAAGAATCACCTCCGACATTTAAAACAAGTAGGGCGAGGGGTTGGATTGACCTCACCATATGTGACGCAAACCTAAACCAGGATATTAAAAGCTGGGAAGTACTTAAAACCTATAATCACAGCGATCACAGATACATTAAAGTTGTTATTAAAAATGAAGAACTTCCAGAGGAATATGGCCTAACGTTAAAAGGGCAAACAAAAGTCATGGAAAAGTTGCAAATTGATCCCTGGTTTGAGGAAGTCCAGGGGAAAATAAACACGAAGGAAAGTATTGAAGAAATAGTGAATACGCTACACGAGAAAATCGAGAAACTTAAGAAGGAATTCAGTAAAAAGAAAAAACCTTCTAAACAAAAACCGAATACTTGGTGGTCAAGAGACCTAGAAATTGAAAGGAAGAGAGTCAGAGCACTACGAAGGAGGTATCAAAAGGCGAAAGGGGATATCAGAGAACAATACAAAAAGGAATACTATAAAGAACATGACACGTATAACAACATGATAGAACAGGCTAAAAACAACAGTTGGAAAACTCTATGTACTAAGGCTACGAAAAATCCATTCATCCTACCGTATAAAATTGCACGAAATAAGATGAAAACCAAGGTTATGTTTAGAAGCATCACAAAAGAAAATGGAGAAGTCACAAAGACTCTTCAGGAAACAATAGAACACATTCTAGGAAATTTATACCCTAACTGCATGGAAAATGACGAGCCAGGACACAGTCAAATACAATCAAGCAACGACACAATAAACAATAACAAACAGGGAGGAAATTGGACATCGGGAGCAGAAATGAGAGAAAGAAATTTACCCAGTGATGACCTCCCATTTACAGAGATTGAAGTAACGCAGATAGTAAAAAATCTGAGGAAAGATGTAACCCCCGGACCAGACAACCTAAAAACTAACCTCATACAAGTGATGTATGAAAGGCATAAGACTTTCTTTGTCAATCTTTTTAATGCATGCTTAAAGCACGGACATTTTCCTCAAAGATGGAAAGAATCTAAAATTATATTGATTCCAAAAGGGAACGGAGAGGACAAATCCGAGGAAAACAAATATCGCCCAATAGCTATTAACTCGATTTTGGGAAAAATATTAGAAAAGCTCATAAAAGATAGAATCTATTATTTCTTGTTTAAAAATCACCATTTTAACAAAAAACAATTTGGATTTACCCATGGGACATCAACAACCACGGCATTGGAAGAAATAATCAAACGAATAAACCAAGCGAAAATTGATAAGCTAAACAGCATGCTAATAGCACTAGATATTAAAAACGCATTCAATTCTATAAAACCCGAAGTAGTTATTCAGAAATTAGAAGAATATAAGTGTCCCAACAACCTAATAAAACTAGCGGACAATATTCTACGGAACAGGAAAATAATCTATGAAACAGATGGAGTAAAAATTAAGAAAACACTAACTTCAGGTTCCCCACAGGGGTCACCTTTAAGCCCACTCTGTTGGAATATAACAATAGGCGACCTATTAGAAACTCAGCTTCAAGAAGGAGTACACATCCAAGCCTTTGCGGACGACGTGGTGTTACACATAAAGTTCCGCTCAAGAAAAGAGGTGGAGGAAAAAGCTACGAAGGCACTAACACTAATAAATCAGTGGGCACATCAAAAAGGAATAACCCTGAATAAGGAAAAATCGGAATATATGATAATCGGAAAGCAGTACATTAGCCATCAACCCCAAATAAAAATCGGACAGGATAAAATCAAAATGGTTAACGAAATGAAAATTCTAGGGGTGGTCTTGGACACAAAACTAACATTCCTCCCACATCTAAAATACTTAAAAAGAAAAGTAGACGAAGTCACGTATAATTTAAGTCGTACAATAAAAGACGACAAACATACAAATAGAAACACACTACAGTTAATATATAAAAGGGGTATAGAACGAATGGTTACATACGCCTCCCCAGCATGGTATAGCCGAAAAACCATTTTTATTAAAAAACTGAAATCAATCCAAAGATTACCTTTATTATTAATAACTAAATCATTCAAAACAACATCAAATCTTTCACTCAACATATTAGCAAACATTCCACCTCTCCATTTGACAATCGAAAAAGAAAACGAATTACACTACATACTTAAGAAAGGAAAGAACTTCACATGGCAACAGAAAGTATACACCGAAAACGAAATAATGAAGAAACACGACCAATGGCAAGATCATCCAGCAAATAAAGTTAGCATACCCTTTGGAACAACAGAGGAAGAAGCAGACTTCAAAATATACACAGACGGATCAAAGAAAGAAAAAGAAACAGGAGCGGCATTTATAATACTAAACAAAGATAACCAAATCCAAACAGTGAAAAAATATAAACTTCCAGAACACAGCAGTAATTACGAGGCTGAGATCATTGCAATCCAGAAAGCAATAGAACATATCTGGCCTCTACAAGCTTTCGTTAAATACCAGCTTTTTACAGACAGCCAATCTGCACTTCTGGCAATAAAAAATCCAGATAACCTAAATCCAATTATTTGTAACATCAGGAAAACCTTAAGCCAAACACAAAGTAAAGATATTAAACTGACCTACGTAAAAGCACACAGTGGGAATATAGGGAACACATTAGCCGACGAATGCGCAAAAGAAGCGAGCAAAGACGGAGAGGAAATATTTGTTCCCATAACGAAAACAGTTATAGCAAAAGAATTAAAGAAAAAGTTAAACGACGAGTGGAATGAATTATGGAAGAAAGAAGGCAAGCATAGCTACACATTTACATGGATAAGAAATACAAATTTCATTCCGCCACATTTTCCAACTAATTACTACACATCACAGGCAATAACAGGACATGGAAGATTTCCATTCTACTTTACACGATTCGGAATACTGCAACAAGCGACATGTTATTGTTCAAACATAATAGAAAGTTTTGACCACTACTTACAGCAATGTCCCATTGTAACAAACGAAAGAAAGGAACTAAAAAGAATTTTAGGACAAAACCTGCAAAATAGAAAGCCAGAAATAATCAAACAAAAAGAAACAATGAA
>NW_027465426.1:0-27949 GCF_043290135.1 Rhipicephalus microplus | reverse complement strand
AGGCCGCTGCAACGAACCTTTGCCCTCACCCCCGCGTCAGGCCTTAAAATGATTGTGTCGTACTGACAGAGCAGAGGTTGCACCTAGAAATGAAAACACACCATGGTTCACCATTCGTTTAAGAAATATACTTGCCCAGTGTGCAGGACACGTTTCAGAAAGAGGACCAATAAGACAGAGGATTTTAATTTTAAGATTGAAATACGACGTTCTGGTGCATGCGCCATCATTTGTTGCTTTTTTCTGTGTGTCATCTCTTTGTCCTCTTCCCTGTGTATATATATCCCGCTGTATGTGCAATAAAATTGGTTGTAAGTGTGCGCTCTGTCCTATCCATCTTCTTTTCTATCTGTTATGCTTGTCCTATATGAAGTGTCAACTACAATTCAAAAGCATTGATTTGTTTGCACGCAAAATACAAGCTTGACATACTGCAAAGCTTTTCCTTTGAAAATGATGTCCGCCGCCGCATTGAACGACTTCATGAGCATAAACGTTGAAGTGCGGCTGCTACAACAAATGCGTAATTACTGCTTCCCCATTTCAGTGCTTTCGTACAAACAAAACTTTTCAAGCCCCCTTTAGCGTAAAAATAAGAAGGCCTATCTATCTATCTATCTATCTATCTATCTATCTATCTATCTATCTATCTATCTATCTATCTATCTATCTATCTATCTATCTATCTATCTATCTATCTATCTATCTATCTATCTATCTATCTATCTATCTATCTATCTATCTATCTATCTATCTATCTATCTATCTATCTATCTATCTATCTATCTATCTATCTATCTATCTATCTATCTATCTATCTATCTATCTATCTATCTATCTATCTCTATTTAGCCACTTACGACTTTTACCTCTCCTGGCCGTTTCAAAATTGGTATCGATACGAAAACTCGGCATGGCATAACATGAGTGTATGGCGAGAATAGATGACTAGTCAAACCATAAAAGTCGTGACATGCGTGTCATGAATGTCATTACTTAAAATTTATGGTCTTGCTTCTTTTGCAGTGGTTTCGTTTAGATGACATATTGAAAACCTGGTTTTTATCTAATGATTGATACGTGGGGTTAATTTCCCAAAACCACCATATGATTACGAAAGACGCCGTAGTGGAGGGCTCCGGGCATTTTTACCACCTTGCGCTTTAACGTGCACGTAAATCTGAGCGCACGAGCCTCAGCATTTTCGCCTCCATCGAAAATGCGGCCGCCGCAGCTGGCATTCGATCCCGTAACCTCGCAGTCAGCAGCCGAGTACCTTAGCCACTAGACCACCACGGCGCGGCTATCGAAACCTGGTATAGAATGACATGATTTAGGCGCGAACACAAGCGACAGACCCTAACGTGGAAACCATGACATGACTGTCATGTAAGTGGTAACTATGCACGCTACGCTCATGGTGCGTTCGCGGTTGTTTCGCTAGTGTCACATATACCAAATTTAGTGTTACTTGACGTCAATAGATGACGAAGGTATATGACTGGTGCAAACAAGATAATGATGGCATGCGTGTCATGTAAAACACGACATGCTACTCTCATAGCGCGCTCGCGGCTGTTTCGCTAGCCTTCCATATATCAAATTTGATATTGCGTGAGGTGAATAGAACGATGAAGGTAAATAACACGTCCAAACATAATAATCATAATATGCGTGTCATGTAAAATACGACTACATGCTACGCTCATAGTGCGCTCGCAGCAGTTTCGCTAGCTCCACATATACGGAATTTGGTGTTACGTGACGTCAATGAATGACAAAATATATGACTGGTGCAAGCATGATAATCCTGACACGCGTGTCATGTAAGAACATGACAACATACCACGCTCATAGCGCGCTCACGGTCGTTTCGCTAGCTACACATGTAATAAATTTGATGATGATGATATATGGTGTTTTTTTGGCGCAAGTGCCATTGTGTAGTGTGGCGCAAGGGCCATTTGATGGCCAAAGAGCGCCAGTTCATGAGATAAGGAATGTGGACAATGATTGTGATTAGCGGCTGTATAAGGGCCATAAAACTCCTCACGGTAAGGCGGGTAAAAATATACAAGTAATAAAATCATGACCATGCCGTGAAAGGTGTGTGTGGTGCGAATAGATGACAAAAGTTAGTGATAATAAAAACGATGGTGGACATGTACGGCATTAGCACAAGTGCCTCAATCGTTCGTACCCTTGCGTCCAAGGGCCGTGAGGCAAGTGCTTTGTTGTGAAGCCACCGCAGCGAAAACCTCTCCGGAGAGGTCGTGCTACGGAATGCCCGGGTATATGATATGAAAATTATGAATTTTCTTTAAAAAACGCTAACAATGATTTATAACTAAAAAACGGTTCCCTACCAACGAACATTGCAGGGTGTAAAGAAATATGTTGTCGGTAGGGTAACGGAAATGCTGTTTTCTTTGAGATTCTAAGTGTTTGCACTGAATTAACATGTGAAGGAATATTAATTCTTCACCACATCTGTCACACAATGGTGGATCGCCACCGGACAAAGATATGTGTGTGTCGTGTATGTGTGTCCTATTCTGAGTCTCGTTAGTATTACCTCTGTATGACGCGATTTCGATACTGGCAGCCAATAACCAAGGTGTGGCTTAATAATGTGTAGTTTGTTTTCTGTGTGTGTATCCCACTTGCTCTGCCAGTATACCTGAGGTTTCATTTGAGAGACGGCTTAAGATCAAGGGCCGGGATTGATATGGGTGTAGGGGCAGTGCTTTTGTGGACGGATGCAGCGAGCTGATCCACCCTCACGTTGCCTTGAATCTCTCGGTGCCTGGCACCCAGAAACTACAACATGTTGGCTGAGTGTGTAGAGTGTGCATAAAATGGAGTAGAGTGAGACGAGGACCGGGTTTTTTTGTTTTTTAAGACTGTGCAGAGCCGTTACCACACTGAGGGAGTCTGTATAAATTACTGCTTTTTGTATTTGTAATTGTTTGATGTGTTTAGCCGCCACAAGTATCGCATAAGCTTCCGCTGTGAAGATAATTGTGCCTGGATGTAGAGGGCCAGCATCCGAAAAGGATGGGCCGACAGCAGCGTAGGACACAGAAGAGTTGGACTTGGAGGCATCTGTAAAGAACTCAGGACGTGTGTATTTGTGTTGAAGTTCCAGGAAGTATGTTCGGATATGGGCAATAGGTGCATGTTTTGTAACTTCGAGAAAGGACACATCGCAGTCTATAGTCTGCCATTGCCACGGTGGCGGATATGCTACAGGAGCCATTAAACTGTGTTCAAGTGAGACTCCAGTTTCCTCAGCTAGATTTTTAAGGCGAACTGAGAGGGGCTGCCTCATCGAAGGCCTCTTTTGAAACACAATTGAGCTCGACAAATCATTAATAGTAGAGTATGAGGGGTGCTTCTTGTCTGCTTTCACCTTAAGAAAATAGACGAAGGACATGTAAGTTCTCTGTAGATGAAGCGACCATTCATTTGACGCAACGTAAAGGCTTTCTACAGGGCTGGTGCGAAAAGCACCCGTAGAAAGGCGGATGCCCAAATGGTGCACAGGGTCCAGCATCTTCAAAGCACTTTGAGTTGCAGACTGATAAACAACGGCCCCATAATCTGAGCGGGTGCGAATGAGACTTCGATACAGATTCATGAGGCATTGCCTATCACTACCCCAAGTAGTATGTGACAACACTTTTATGACATTCGTGGCTTTTAAAAATTTTGTTTTTAAATACTTGATGTGTGGTACGAAGGTCAACTTGTTGTCCAAGATTAATCCTAAGAATTTATGCTCGGCTTTGACCGACAGACGTTGCCCGTTCAGTCGAATGTCAGGTTCCGAGTGCATGCCTCTCTTTCGAGAGAACAAGACACACGTGCTTTTTTGTGGGTTAAGTCGAAAACCGTTTTCATCTGCCCATTTGGATACCTTGTTTAAACCCAGCTGAACCTGCCGCTCACACATTGCCAAGTTGCATGACTTGAAGCCAAGCTGAACGTCGTCGACATATGTACAATAGAACATATTGCGGGGGATGGACATGTGCAAGGAATTCATTTTGATGAGAAAAAGTGTGCAGCTAAGTACACCACCTTGTGGCACGCCTGTTTCCTGGACAAGTGTTTGGGAAAGAACCGTGCCCACTCGGACACAGAATGTCCGTTTGACAGGTAACTTTCGATTATGTGAAACATTCTTCCGGCACACCAAGGTGGAACAGGTCTCTTAGAATTCCAAAACGCCATGTTGTATCATAAGCCTTTTCGATATCGAGGAACACAGAGAGAAAATATTGTTTATGGACGAAGGCGTCTCTGATCTGTGCCTCGATACGATCAAGGTGGTCTGTGGTGGATCTACTATCTCGAAACCCGCACTGAAATGGGTCGAGCAATTTGTTTGTTTCAAGAATATGTATAAGTCGGCAGTTTATCATTTTTTCGAAGACTTTGCACAAACAGCTTGTAAGTGCAATAGGCCTATAACTTGACGCTAAAGAAGGGTCCTTGCCCTCTTTCAAAATAGGAATAATAATAGCCTCTTTCCAGGAGGTAGGGATAGTGCCAGAAAACTAGATAGGATTATACAAACAAAGTAAGGTTTTTCGTGTTTCGGCTGGTAGGTTTTTTAACATTTCATACACCACACGGTCAGAACCTGGGGCAGAAGTACCGCAGGAGCTTAGAGATGTTCGTAGCTCAGCTAGACTGAAACCTTGGTTATATGCCTCGAATCTAGTGGATTTGTGTTCGAGTTTCTGCTTTTCAATTCTTGTTCTGTATTTTTGGAAAGTGTCAGTACAGGGGGACGAGCCGGATACCCGTTCAAAATGTGCCCCGAGGAAGTTTGCCTGATCTTCCAAGGTATCACCTTGAGTGTTTACGAGTGGAATTGTGTGTACTTGTTTTCCTGCTATCCTACTGACCATGTTCCAGACTTTAGCCTCCTGTGTGTATGAATTGATGCCTGACAAAAACTTCTGCCAGCTTTCTCTTCTGGCCTTCCGACGCGTTCTCCTGCCTTGAGACTTTATTTTCTTGAAGGTGTCAAGATTTTCGGCTGTTGGTGAGTTTCGAAGCAACCTCTATGCCCTGTTCTGTTCCTTTCGCGCATTACGACACTCTGTAATCCACCATGGGACGTGTCGTTTGCCGGGCATTCCAGATGTTTGCGGTTTGCACCTGGCTGCTGCGTCAGTTAGAAAAGCTGTGAAGTACTGCACAGCTTCATCTATGTCTAACCTACATATGTCTGTCCAACTCAAACGTGTAGTGTTGTGGAACTGTTCCCAGACTGCTTTGTTTACCAGCCATTTGGGAACATGTAGAGGACATTCATATGCTGTTTGTGAACTCAACACTACAGGAAAATGGTCACTTCCATATACATTATTTATGATTTTCCATTTCATTTGGGGGTATATAGGAGTGAAGGTGATACGATGCTGAGGTCTATAGACGAGTAAGTTTTGTTGGCAACGTTATAGTATGTTGGCTCTTTCCTATTCAACAAACAGGCACCGGAAGAGAAGAGAAATTGTTCAATGAGACGACCTCGTGCGTCACAGCGAGAATCGCCCCACAGTCCACTATGTGCATTTAGGTCTCCAAGAAGCAAATAAGGTTCAGGCAGTTCGTCTATTAAAGACTGGAATGCACGTCTTTCAAGACGTTGGTGGGGAGGTACATACAGGGAGAAGATGGTGACGAGTTTGTTTAAAAGTACCGCTCGAACAGCCACCGCCTCAAGGGATGTCTGGAGTGGTAAATGTGTACACGCTACTCCTTGGTTAATAATAATGGCTACGCCAGCGGATGACGCCACAGCATCATCTCGGTCCTTTCGGTATATGACGTAAGCGCGTAAAAATTTGTATTGGAAGATTTTAGGTGTGTTTCCTGTACACACAGCACTTGAGGTGAGTGTTTGTATAAAAGCTCTTGGACGTCGTCGAGGTTTTTAGGCAGGCCTCTGACGTTCCAATGAATAATTTGTGTTTCCATATTGGAAGTAAAGTAGTGCTGTGTGTATGTTAAGGGAGTGACTTGTTTAAGGTGAAAGATCGAGCTCAAGTAACAGGGCTATTATCAGGCCCTGTTATGAGCTTTTTAGTTCTTTTGGCGCGCTCCAGAGAGCCGCGCCGCTCTTTTGGCACCAGGGGTGCCACCGTATCCATTGCCTCCTCGGAGGCACTGGATGCCCACTCATGCGAGCTGGTTTTTCGAAGCTTGGGCCTCGCCTGGCGAGGTGAGGCCTTGAGACCCGAGGACCCTGGAGTCTCTGGTCTCTGTTCAATAGTAGGTGGAGTAGACTGAACTACTGCCACCTGGGGGGCAGGCGCCACAGCCAATGGCTCGCTCTGCGCAGGCCGAAGGAATGGCGAGGGCTGGTGCGACACTGCCCCCTGGCGCGCCGCATCAGCATATGTGGGGCCATAAAATGGCGAGACTCTTTTTCTTGCTTCTTTAAATGTAATGTTTTCTTTTATCTTTAAAGTGATGATCTCTTTTTCTTTTTTCCAGAAAGAACAGGAACGTGAGTACGCAGCATGATTACCGCCACAGTTCACACAGTGTGCAGGTGCTTCGCAGTTGTCGGACGCATTGCCCACGACTCCACAAAAAGCACAAGTTTTCCGGCCACGACAGCTTTGCGAGCCGTGGCCATATCTCTGACATTGGAAGCAACGGCGGGGGTTGGGAATATATGGTCTCACGGATGTCTTTGTGTATCCAGTCTGAATGGTTTCTGGCAAATCGCTCGAAGCAAAACTCAGTACTAAGTGTTTGGTTGGTATTTTCTTTTGATCTCTTCTTATCTTAATACGCTGTACGTTTGTCACGTTCTGGCTCTTCCATCCTTCCAGAAGTTCAGCTTCGGACAGGCCAAGCAAATTTGCGTTCGATACGACCCCGCGAGATGAGTTCATGGACCTGTGTGGCGTAATACTGATGGGTGTGTCTCCAAATGTTGTGAGGGTGTTCAGTTTATCGAATTGGTCTTTGTCACGTATCTCAAGGAGTAGATCTCCGCTGGCCATTTTGGTAACCTTGTACCCGGCACCGAGAGTTTCGGTTAAGCACATAGCCACTACGAAGGGGGATACAGTTCTGGCTTGCTTGTTAGTTTTCTCGCAGTGTATAACGTGGAAATGAGGAAAGATTTGCCATGGCCGGATGAAAAAATTGATATCTTCGGTGCGTACCCGCTTTGAGGAGGCACGATCACCAAGTAAGGGGAATGCTTTGTGCATGCTAGTTTTATGTTGTTCAGCAGCGTTGGCGGCCACCCACCACGGAGCCCAACGAGGGGACGCTGCGAGTTTGCTGATGGTGAAAGCTTGCAGACGTCAGCCGTACAACTCTGCTATAACCCAATGCGCCTAGGCCAAGGTAGGCTATTTGCACAGGGTTAACCCTTGCCGCCGAGAAAATTGGAAGTAAGCAGAAGAGAGAAGTAGACAGGAAAGCCAAAAAAGTAAGAAAGACGAAGATGTAGGAAGAGAGAGATAGGAAAAGGCGACTGCCGATTTCCCCTGGGTGGGTCAGCCCAGGGGTGCCGTCTACGTGAAGCCGGGGCCAAAGGGGTGTGATGCCTCTGCCGGGGGGCCATAAAGGTCCAATCACCCAGCATTGGCTCAACCCCCAAGATCCCCTTTTCCCCGGACACAGCAAAGCCACGCACGGCTAGGCGTGGGAGGGAGCCGAAACTCCCCCGTTAGCTCGGGTCCGTGGTGTCGCTACACACCAAACGCCTACTTGCGTAGGCGCCCCTGCGGTGGTACTAAATTTGGTATCACTTGACGTGAATAGACGCCGAAGGTAAATGACAAGTCCAAACTTGATAATAATGACATGGAAGTCATGTAGGGCATAATTTACGTCCGCCTCGTAACGTTTTGCTAACTTTAAAGCAACATATCAGCCTTCCTTATTTGTGCTTCGCATATTTCGGGTTTCGACTGTACGTGCGATCTGCCATTTTTTTAACGCGACAGCGTTAGAGAGCTCGCGTTGCAGAAATTCTGCCGTCGGCGTCGGCACCGTTGGTTGTGAGCAAAAATTATCCGTGAGCAAAAATTGAGAGAGGAGCAAATAAAATAAGGAATAAAATTTTCACTCCCATGGAAGATCGAAACTGGGCCGTTCGCGTGGCAAGCAGGTGTCCTACCACAAGGCCACGATGTTATTTTTTTTTCTTTAATGAATGACATTATCACCAGTAAAGTAAACAGAACATACTTCATCAGAAGTCAGGCAAACACACACAAGCGTCAAGAACGGGAAGCCACTCCAGAACGGGGTCAAAAGTCTCGACAACACTGCGCACTTGAGCAGCTGCTTCTCGAAAGACAGATCTCGTCGACCATGGTGGCTCGGCGTGTCTATCGATCATGCGACTTTTACATAATGAATAAAGTCCTAACAACATAAACAGGTCGTAAGGAGTACTATCAGTCAGACTCTTTTTGAACGGAAGGAACCTAATACCATGGGCTGTGATTGGAAGTTCTTTTCTTAACGTTCTTTTTAGAATGTCCCAAAAGTAAAATGCATCACGACAATGAATAAAACAATGCTCTATAGTCTCAGGTTGGTTACAGAGTCTACAATTCACTGTCCAAGGTACGTATATTGATTTTTCATTCAGCCACGTTTTCACTGGCAGCGTTACTTGCAGCTGCTTCGAGAAAACACACTACATAAATGCCATGTAGTGGAATGAGTCTCCTTAGCGCATTTTGTTTGACAGGTGTCACGATGAAAATGAGCCCATTCAGCGATTTGTAGGTGCATTTGGGAGGCCATCAAACTACGTCATAAAGGCCGGGTTAGTGCAGCCATCGCTGCTAAAAACAAACAGGAAGTTTCAAACAGCTCTAAAACGGAGAAATGTATATGTCCATCTAGCAGAAAACATATCGTCACGCACCAAGAGCCGTGAAGACAAGACAGGAACAGCGGGGGCAGAAAGACACGAGCGCGTATCTTTAAACGAAGCGCTAACACACACTTCTTCTTTATTCTCTTTTCCTTTTTCGGCTCACTAGGGCTTGCCGGCTCACAACTTTTGGTGGCATTATTCCCTCTCCCATTAGAGCATCGACTCGATGCTCATACACAAGGTAACAGCAGGGCCCATAAGGGAATAAAAAGAAAGGGAGAAACAATACTTATAGTGCACAAGGCATATGCAGGTGCAAAAAAATGTCTTTTGTTGGTCATAAGAAAAAAAAAACATTAATACAGTTCAAAGTTCGTTCGAGACCCTATGGACAACAAAAAAAAAAGAAAATGTTTGCTGCCCTGACACAATAAGGCAAGTATTACCGCGTAAAATAAGGTTTTATGCGGACGACATGCACAATCTCTGTTTGTCGGATTCCCGATGAACGTGCAAAACAGGCGTGGAATTCTATCAACAGGTCGTTAAGCCTTCGTTTCTTTTCACCAGAAAGCGTTGGATTTACGTCGACACACTGGAGAGGTGCTTCGAAATTATTGGTCGCCTCGGAAGCGAAACACTCAGTCACATTGGTTACTGGGTAGGCATAGGCGATGACAGTACCAGTGAAAAGGTGTCGGCGCTCGTAGCTGAAGTTTGTTACAAGAACCTCGCAGTGGCCAGCCTGGAAATCTACTAGGCTTCGTGCTACGCAGACACCTTGGGAAAAGAGCAGGGATCGATTGCTTTCTGCCACCATTTCACCGTGTGCTGATTTGTTACACGCCACTTGAACCATAACACTTGAGCACGGAGGTATCATCACACCATCGTCAATTACACGCAGACATACTCGATCGTGACTGGGATTATGCTCTGGTGTGGCGCTTTTTGTTGAACACGTGACGAGGCTTTGTCGAATGTCGATGATAGCACCATGCTCCCTCAGGAAGGCCATGCCAATGATCAGGTCTCGAGAACACTGACAGAGAACGCTCCAGCTGACAACAAAGGTAAAACCAAGAATATGTATTCGTGCTGTGCAAACGCCGAGTGGCATGACGATGTGCCCACGAGCAGTACGAATTGGCCTGAGGTTCCAAGGCATCGTGACTTTCTTCAGGAGAGCAGCCTGTTTTTCACTTATTATTGAAAAATCCACACCCGTGTCAACTAAAGCACTGACTTTGCGACCGTCGAGCAGCACTGGAATGTCTAATGAAATCTTTGCGGAACCAGCTGGTGTCGTCGTCGTCGGGTTATCGTCAGTTTGCGGAAGCGTCGGTAGGAGGCCTTGAGCTTGTCCAGTATGAGCGGCCTCGCCCTCGAAGGTCGCTGTGGTTGGTTTTCCCGGCGTGGACTGGGTGACCAACCCTGCGCCACGCTCGAATAGGTACGGCGATTAGGATAAAATGATAAAATGATAAAATCACCGTGGTGACGGGGAGCGTGACTGGTGCAAGGACGACGAAGTTCCGCGCTGCTGAGCCACATACTTTTCAATTTCAGGGGGCCGCTGACCGAACTAGGTGGCGGTGAGTTCGTCGAGAATCCGCGTAGTCCAAGTTGTCGGTAAGAACAGTGTCGGTACAGATGCCCAGATTCGCCACAGTGGAAGCAGAGAGGACGTCTATCTGGCGCACGCCAGACGTCTGACTTCCGCGAAATCAGGCGAGGTACGCTGTAATATGGCGCCGCTTGGACCGTCTGCAGCATGGTTGGGGCCACGGTGGGATGCGGGATTGCGGGTGTAACAGGTGGCCGCTAAGCTTGAGCATACGACATGCGGGGGAAGTCACTGGGTGGTTAATTATCCTGCATGAATAGAGGTTCTCTTAAGGCATGCTGGACTTCATCTCAGACTACGCTGGACAACGAGAAGATAGTGGGCTGCGAGGGCACTGACAGCTTCTGGAGTTCTTCGTGGATGACTGAACGTATGAGCTCTCGGAAGAAATCTATTTGGCCACCGAAAGCTCCCAAGTAGTCCGTAGTTGAAGCGTTGACGTGCCGTTCGTATGACGGGGCCCGGTGCCTAAGAGTGCTTTCGATGTTGACGGCTTCTCTGAGAAATTCGGACACAGTCTTGAGAGGACTGTGGACAAGCCCACCGAAAAGCTGTTCTTTCAGCCCGCGCATGAGGTACCGTACGTTCTTTTCTTCTGACATACCGGGGTCAGCTCGGTGGAAAAGGCGCGTCATGTCCTCGACATACATCGCAACCCCTTCATTCGGCAGTTGTATGCGGGACTGAAGATCGCGCTCAGCTCTCTCCCGTCGGTCAGGGCTGGCGTATGTCCCAAAAAGTCGGCGTTTGAAGTCTTCCCACGATGTAAGAATACCTGCCCGGTTCTCATACCATACGCGTGCGCCGTCCAAAAGACTGAAACAGACGTGCCACAGTTTGTCTGCGTCGTCCCACTGGTTGTACACGGCAACGAACTCATAATGAACGAGCCAATCTTCGACATCCTCAAGTGCAGTGCCATGAAAGGAATTTGCCGTTCGTGGTGTGAGTAAGGTGCAACGAAGCGGCGGTGTACCGTTTGTACTGTTTGGGTTGGTGTCAGTAGGGCTGGTCGGAACTGCCATGTTGTTTACGAGCAGTCCAAACTCAGGGGATTGCCCTCGAATTCTTCTGCTGGCGTGGTGCACAGGAGTGACCACCGGTACGACACTTGAGTTCTTGCTATATGGAGGGGTACGGTGCATAGATTACTCAGCACGTCCACCAGTTTGTCACGCACCAAGAGCCGTGAAGACAAGACAGGAACAGCGGGGGCAGAAAGACACGAGCGTGTATCTTTAAACGAAGCGCCAACACGCACTTCTTTGTTCTCTTTTTCCTTTTCGGCTCGCTAGGGCTTGCCGGCTCACAACTGTAGGTGGCAATATCATGCCTTTCCGGAGGCGTTGATCAAGCAAACAGCAAACGCTAGATAATGGGCTGCCATCTGTGAGGCATTGTGAGACTCTTTATGGCCTCCGAGAGGGCAAGCGCGCAGCGTGTATCTTTGATGCCATGCGACTCTTGCTTTAGATTAAAAAAAAAAAACCTGTATGTACCAACAGCGCAAGCTTGCATGTGTGTGTAGAGTAACTGTATAATATACAATTACTCTACGTGTGTGTGTGTCTGTGTGCCATCTGTAAGACATTGTGAAAAACGTGTCTTGACTACAGCAGAGCGCCGTACTAGCCGAGGGAAGTGGCCACACTGCACAGTCACTGTATTACTATAGATACGTTGTGCTTGCGCGCGTGCGTGTGTGTGCGTGCGTGTGTGTGCGTGTGTGTGTATGTGTGTGTATGTGCGTGTGCGCGTGTGTGAGTGTGCGTGTGCGTGCGTGCGTGTGTGTGCATGTGTGTGCGTGCGTGTGTGTGTGCGTGCGTGTGTGTGTGTGCGTGTGCGTGCGTGTGTGCGCGTGTGTGTGTATGTGTGTGTGTGCGTGCGTGCGTGTGTGTCTGCATGTTTGTGCGTGTGTGCTCGTATATGTGTGTGCGTGTGTGTTTATGTGTGTGTGCGCGCGCGTGGGGGCGCGCGCCCGTGTGTGTGTGCAACAAAAGCATAGTACGCTTTGCATGGCTTTTAACCACCGGTTTTTCATCATGCAGAATCTGCTGAAGCTCCCGATTTCGTGGTCATCTGCGGCACACGTGTGTTCATGTGATATAGTGATGAAGTTGCCACCTTTGTACGGACCGGACGACAGAAGTGGCCATGAACTTTTATACAATTTCACTGTGTCTGATTGACTCTTCTTCGAGTTTCCAGCCGCATCAACGTCGCCAACACCTCCCGTGGTCCATTTAAGCACATGGCGCATCAACTTGCCTTTCAGTGGGCACGGAAACAGTGTGCTTTGCATGGCTTCTAACCACCGGTTTTTCATCATGCAGGTGTGTACAAAGTTTTCTCTATGCGCTAAAAAATCACACGACCCGTTTTTGCTACTGTTTCCATGCCCAAAAATGCTGTGTGAAAATGTATGCGACTGTTTTTCTATGCTTTTCTTGCTCCTACGATCTGGAGATGTTAAAACTAACCCGGGACCTAACACACGCTCTGAAGACCGGCTCGATATTCATTCGTTACCAGAAAATCACGCCGAGCAGATGAAAGCAATCTTTAAACTACTCCAAGATATACACAGCCGTTCACTCTAAAGTTCCAAAGCGCAAACCGAACTAGCTTCTGACGTTAAAGCAATTGAAAACGGGCCCAAAAGCATAGAAACTAAAATAACTGGCATAAAAAAATACCAGATTAACTCGAAGAAAAATCGAAGGACTTTGATCAACTTGACAAAGATTTATGAGAAATACACGCATCGATATCTGATCTAATGCACCAAAGTTAATAACTATCAAACACACAGTAATGAGATTGAGAACAGATCTAGGTGTGACAACCTAATCTTTTATGGTATAGCTGATGCTAAAAAAAACCTGGAACGAAACTGAAGCTAAGCTAGCAGCAGAGATAAATGAAGTGCTTGAATCTTTTTGCACAGAGTCGATTGATCACGCACATCGACTTGCCACGTTTGCACCTGCCAAATGCCGTCCCATAAAAGCCAAATTTTGTAACTACATACCAGAGAAAAAGTTGTGTCACTTCGTAACCAGCTGAAACAAAATAACATGTGTCATGGAAAATTTTTGTCAAAGTACCCGCACTTCTCGCCAAAAGCTAATTGAATTTGCAAAGAGCTATCCTGGGCGCCCACAGTCTAAACTGTGTTATAACAAATCGCTCATGAATAATAAACGTTTCTACTCTAACTCTGAACTTGATCGCGTTGAAGAAATACACTCGCGTGGCAACCAATCAAGTCGCGGAGATTCCACTAGGCGAAATGCCTCACTCTAGGAAGAAAGGAGGGGTAGTGGCATATCATAATATCGTCAATCGCATCCGGTATCTGTAATTTTTGCTAACGTTAGAAGTGTTCTCAATAAACGTTGTGCCCTCTCATCCGATATAGATGCATGCGATGCGAAAATAGTAGCTTTAACTGAAACGTGGCTTTCCGCGCAAACAATACAACTTTATGGTTTACCGCTGCGACCGCACCGAGCATAGAGGAGGAGGCGTACTACTTGCGGTCTCGAAAAACATACCATCACCACCAATCCAAGTGAACAGTTTACTAGAAATAAACTGGGCTTTACTAACTTTGGGTAACTGTAAGCTGGTTTTAGGTACCTGCTACAAATCACTTCCTCACCATCCACATTTGTTAACAAACTGCATGACTCCATAAACATAGTAATCTCTTCTCTCTTCTTTACGTATGTTTTTACTCGGAGATTTTAACTTTCCAAACATAACGTGGAACACAATGCCGATACGTATTTCCCCTTTTTCACAGCAGAGTGAAGATTTTCTGGATACATGCTCTGTTTATTGCTTGAATCAGTTAGTAACTCAAGCCACCAGAATTACAAGTAATGCAGCAAGCGCTCTTGAACTAATACTGGCAACGCATCCTGACCTTATCTCCAACATTACATACTTACCAGGAGTCAGCGACCACGTCTGGCTAAGCTTCGTCATCAATACTAGCCCTAGTAAAAAGACTAAACAGCAGAAACCCATACGATACTACCGGAAAGCTAACTTCGAAGCAATAAATAATGAGCTAACTCACTTTAACGATGATTTTGTTAGAGATTTGGAATCTCGTTCCGTTCAATCTAACTGGCACCTGTTCGCATGCACAGTCCATAAATTGATCGAGAAGTACATTCCTAATCGCACACTCATTTCCAATCTCCAAGCGCCATGGTATTCCAGTAATCTAAAACGCCCATTTTATACAAAAAGCGTTTCTTTCATTTAGCTTAAAACTCGCCTTCACTTTCACGCTGGACAACTTAAAAATCTGCTGCAAACACGTATTTAGGAGCTGTAAAAACTGGAAAAAACAACTACCTTACTAGAACCCTACCTGAAACACCAAAGAATAACCCTAGAAAGTTTTCGCGAATAATTAACCCAACCACTAACAACACTATACCACTACAATATTGATCTAGAAATAATATCCCCGATAAGATGTGCGCATCAGCTATTACTGATCCACTTTCAAGCCAGTACACTAAATCCGGCAACATCATACTCCCTTAGCGCACAATATAATTACATGCCCATGGATCGAGTAATTATAGGTACCTGGAATATTGAAACTAATAGATAAGTTACGATTGCACTCCGCTCCTGGCTATGATGGCATTATTAGCAAATTATTTTATAGCACTAACGTAGTATGTTCTATGATACTAAGTAAAATATTTGGACAATCATTGAGTATTTGTCAACCTCCAAAGGAATGGAAAATAGGGAAGGTGGTTCCAATCTATAAATCTGGCCCCAGAAACTCACCTCTTAATTACCGATCCATATCAATAACAAGTAATTGTTGCAAATTATTAGAACATGTAATCTTCTCGAATTTTGCAAACTTTCTGGAGTCTAACTCATACTTTGCTAAAGCGCAACATGGTTTTATAAAACTGTACTCCTGCGAGACACAGTTGGTTTCGTTTACTCATCATCTGCATGAAATTCTGGATCGATCATCTTGCGCTGACAGTATTTTTTTAGATTTTAGTAAAGAATTTGACAAGGTTTGCCATAAATTAGTGCTCTTAAAACTAAGCTTGCTAAACATCGACACTAACCTTCTCAAATGGAAAGAACATTTTCTCTCTATATTCACTTCCAATTTGTAACTGCTAACGAGCATCATTCACCACTCACTGAAGTACAATCAGGTGTGCCTCAAAGTTTAGTGTTGGGACCTTTAATATTTATTGTATATATGAATGATCTAACTTCTTCAATAACTTTTAACATACATCTGTTCGCAGATGACTGTGTTATTTATCGCGAAATCACCAGTGTTGATAATACTACAACACCTCAAACTGACCTAAATATTATAGCTAATTGGTGGAATATCTGGTAATGGAACCTAATATTAAGAAATGTAAGATAATGCACGTATCCAGAACCAACTCGAATCATAACACCTACCATCTAAACAGCATTCCCTTAGATTCCGTCTTGTCTGATAAATATCTTGGCTTGCACATCACAAATAACCTAAGTTGAACGACTCATGTAGAGTACGTAATTAACAATGCTAATCGTATGCTCGGCTACATACGACGTAACGTCTACAAAGCACCCTCTTCCTTAAAACTAATACTCTATAAGTCTCTCATATGCCATAAACTCGAGTATGCATCTGCCATATGGGATCTCAGTCATGCTAATCTTCTCACCTCTTTTGAACTAGTACAAAATAACTCTGCTAAGCTCGTCCTCCCTAACTACAACCACACTGCAAGTATGACTTCAATGAAAAATAACTTATCACTGATTCCATTGGCTCACCGACGAAATATCGCCCGTATTTCACTGTTTCATAAAATTTTCTATCACCCAACACTTCATAATGACCTGATACTCCGAGCTCTGTACATCTCAAACCGTGTTGATTATCGCAATAAGGTAGGAATCGCATCATGTCACACTAAGTGTTTCTTTCAGTCATTTATTTTCCGCACATCTCATGATTGGAACCACCTTCCCTCGAATGTTGCAACCATCACTGACTTCAAACTTTTTCACGAAACATTAGCTAACATTGTGTAACCAAAAAAATCTGTTGCCTATGCATATTGCTTCAAATTTTTTATATTTTGGAAATAACTATTTTTGTAAACTCTGCAGAAACGTTGATATTATCTAAGTCTTTTCTTGTAATGTTTTATTTGTATTTATTGCACTGTTCTTTTTGTATTTTTATGTATTTACCCACTCCCCTATTTAATGCCTTTTCGGCCCTGAGAGTAAAATAAATAAATAAATAAATAAATAAATAAATAAATAAATGAATAAATAGTAATAAGTTTGCGCTTAGCGCACTAGGGGCCGAATTTCGTTATCGCATACAACTCTTAAAGGCGATGCTTAAGGGTCCCCAATTTCTTTCTCTTCTCCAATGTTATATATATTTTGTTACCTTATCCCGTCCCTGTGCCGACTTGTTGAAGTTCCCTCGTAGGGCGATAGAGTTACAAGTCAGCACTTTTCTCTTATTTTTTTAGATATAATCAATTAGAAAAGGCTATTGCGCCTCCTTGCGTGATTTAAAAGCAGTACTACTATACTTTGTGATTGGACCCTCATTCACGAAGAACCTAAGCGTTATTTCGAGAAAAAAAAATATATTACAACATTTTTCATCTGACAGATTTCCACACCTAATGCATGTGCCTCTTGGAGTGTGCGTTATAACATTGTAGTTCGTGCTCCCAACGGCGCTGGCTGAGTTGGTTGAACGATACATTAGCACCACGAATCTCGCAATATTTTGTTTTAATCCTGGCATACTGTTCTCTATCACAGCAATGATAAGTTTTCAGATTTGGCACAATGGCGGCTTTGCTGTGTTAATGGCAGCAGGCGTGTTAATGCATGTGATGGTACAGGACCCATGACGAAAGCACGTAATTATTTAGGACTGCAAATTTTATTAACGTATTTTAAATGGCTTCTATATTTGACGGATTCAAAATATGTAAATAAGAATTATGATGCCGCACGGGAGCTGACCAATTACACCAGCGTGATGAATATGTGTAAAGGCAAGAGCATAGGAGGACGTGACATGACGCAGTAAAACACTAACATTAACACCAACACCGTCACCCCCTCTACGTTCATTATCACCACTTGACCGCTTGAAAGACGTTGCGAACTGTGCAGCTCAAATTAAGTACAATAAATACGACACCGAGTGGACAATGTTATTTTATTCCACTGGTATATAATATTAATTATTTACCACTTATGCATTTCATGTAGAAAACAAAAAAATCTGTCTTGCATAATATTGCATTCACAGGTAGACTCTCCTTAAGAATATAATACTTAAGTATGACTTCAGGTAGAATGCACTGTATGTTGATAAACACCCAGGAATAGTAACACGTCTGCCAAGCGAAATAAAAATATTAGCGTCAATGTATTGCTACCTCTTATAGGAGACGCGGATGTACTTGCGTGACCAGTGGGCGTACATTTGACCTCATGGGACATGTATCAAAAAAACTTTATTTGAAAGAACACTGAAAAAGGTTCTTGACGGTCACGTAAGTTCATTGTTCAAGTGCAGTAGATAAACTTGAGCTGGTAAACTGTGCAAATTAGTTGGCTCGATACAACCACGAAAAGTGAGTACTTATTACGCGGACATTGGAGTGCACTTAATACATGACACAATGCCGTTACGGACTTTTTATAATGCGATTAGTGACCTTTTAAAAAAATTGCTGGGTTCCTACAAGTTTAAATAATTTACCAAAGAAAAGACAAAAAAAAAAAAAGAGCCAGGCCTGCGCGAACGGCGCAGCACAGTCACAGCGAAAGCTAGAGGAGCGGGTTTTCAGAGCCTTTTCAAAACACTCTTGGTAACTAACTACTGCCAGCACACTAGCTTGATACCCACTAGGGCATCATTAATAAACTTTTGGGTAGTAGTCCAGCATTTGCCATGCTATCTTAGTCATTTTTGTGAGAAGCGTCGCATTCCCTGAACACTTGCAAGAAATTTTGTTCCTATTGTTCATGCGAAGACTGACGACAATAAAGAAGGATGGCTGAACTGGGTATGCGCCTAAGTCATTACAGGAACAAGAACAAGCATTTTTAATAGGTTGGAGCATTGGACGGCCCATTCGTTACGCTATTCGCGTTGGGCGACGACTGGTTGTTCTTTCGCTTTTTTAAAATGTTTTATAAGTCATATTAACGCGATTGCTTTCCCGACATCAAGCCAGCCCAAGGCAAGTTTTGCCAACAAGTCAAAAGCACTGGTGTAGCTAAGTGGGAGAATACTGGGCTGGCACCCAGCAGACCCGAGTTTAGAGACCCACTGCGTCTTTGGTGCCAAGTTTTTTTTTTCTAATTTCGAGCGATGTGGTTACGGACACCGGCGGCGGCAGACAACTGTGCGTGACCCGAGTTGTGACCTCCCAACAGCTTTCGCTGTAATAATCTTCACTTCAACTTCAACTTGTCGAGTACCTTTTGTTTCGTGGGTAAGTGGGTAAACGTTTTTTATATAAAATATTTTGTAGCGACAAAAAATACAGCAAAAGAAAGTCATCCAGTAGATGATAGAACCATAGGATTGTGCAGGCGGAACAAAAAGGGAGGAAGAGCGCCACAGTGGCCACGCCCCCCTCTAGCCACAAAAGAGGGGTGGAGGGTACAATAGCTACCCCATACTTTACCTAAGAAGGGTAGGGGGCGCTATGAGGAACAAACATCACCCCTCTTCAATGAAGGGGAATGCTGCCAATGCTCGTGAATAGAAGAAAAAAGGCAGTGCCGGTCACCCTCCTACTGTGTCCCTGTCTAGTTTTCCCTCTCCCTCCCGGTAGTCAAGCGCTATAAATTATGGCTTGCACTTAGCGGAGACAAACAGAAAATCTGAAGCCGAGGGACGTGCTATTTCTGGCAGGCGTTCTAGCAGGAATTACAAGACTATATATTGTGTTGATATGCTTGCGGCAAATAAATAAATACCTAAGTAAATAAACAGTCCATGCAAATAGCACAGGACGTACCTGATTGCCCCATGAAGGGGCAATGCCTACGTGAAGATTGCAATATTATGTGTAAGTGGTGTTTTCTTCCTACATTTGCCGCTGTTTCCGTATGTGCCGGGTTCAATGCCACGTCGTGCATCTACGCCGGTTTCATCTTAGCGCGTGCGCTCAACTCCATAAATACAAAAGTACCGTAAATGTTGCTTCTCGAGCGCCCCTTCTGTTTTCCTTCTTTCCAGTGCAGAATGGAGAAAAAAAAAAACAACCTTGTCCCGGCACTGTCCTGAATGCGGGCCTGTTTTGAGAGACGAAGACACACTGAGAATCGCTGAGCAGTCATTCGATCCGGCCTTCGAACCTACGATACGTCCAATATAAACTGCACTCTCCGGTCGTTGCATCGTCAGTCTCCTGGACGGCACAAGTACCGCCATGAAGAACTTGTTCCTGTTGGTAGCTGTGTTGCTGCTGTCGGCGGGTGAGTTGTACTTAAATATTTCAGGCTTTGAGTCGTCTGCGCTCGATGCTGTATGCTCATGATTTCCGAGGTGGCGTCGACATGGCACCAGGGTGCTCTGTGCAAAACGGTAAATTTTGACAGAGCCTGATGATTCGGAGCGCCGGTCATAGAGCGGGGTATTGAAACAAACGGCCCGTGGGCCGCCCCCCGACTATTTGCAGCGACCCATGGCAGGCAAAGCACACTCTTCTTCAGTTTAATTTTTTAAATGACCTCACGCCTGTTTGTGGCATTGCTAAATGGTGCTTGCATCATTCTTTCCCGCCTGAAGTGACGAACAATGCTCTGTTCAGTTTCGCTGCACAGACGTGACTGGTATAAGACACTTAAAAAGTGCTAAATCCTGTTCACAGTTACACTCGCGCTGACTCTGGCTGCAAACTTTCTTGCAACCAGCGGCCGTGAGCACTTTCTCGTTTTCTCATATCTCTCGATCTTTATTTTTTTTACAGCGAAAGCTGTTATGAGATAACAAGGGTCGCATGCGCCGTAGTTGTCCACAGCCACCGCCAGCATCCGTAACCACTCTCACGTGAAATAGGGAAAAAAATACGAAGCGAATAAATAACACTAAGGAAGCAATGGGAGTTTTAACCCGGGTTCCCTACGTTACAGCTGAGTATTGTAGTACTCAGCTACGGCGGTGCTTGGAACACCGCTGCAAACTGACCATAGGCAGGCTTCATGTCGGGAAAGAAGAGCGTAATTGTGTGGAATAAAGCAATTCGAAATAGTTAAGGAGAATTGAGTTGTGACAAAAATGCGAATTGCGAAATGAGCATGTCATTGAATAGCACAGCCCTATTAATATAGTGCTAGGCATAATTCTTCATTTTCATCGGCTGCAGCATCAAAAAGTTGCACAAAATTTCTTGCAAGTGTTTAGGGGGTAAGACGTTTCTTTGAAGAATGAAGAAGTATGGCATAGTGAATGACTCCCTAATAATAATAATTCATGGCGTAGCGGGTACCCTACAAGTATGCCCAAGTAATGCTTAAAAAGGCTCTGAAAGACTGCTGTTCTAACTTTCGCTGTGATTATGCTGCGCGTTAAATGAAGGCCTGGTAGTTTTTCTTGTGTTGCAACGATAGAGAAGGTTGACCTATACAAAGTGCGGTGTTCTTTATAATATGCCTCCGATATTTCCTGCGTGCTCTGTTTATGGTGATTGTGCAGAATCGCAAAGCCTGGAAGATGAAATTGCATTCGCACTACTGACATTGCGAGTAGCAATGAGACTGCTCCATTCAATGAATTTCGATGCTCTCTGAGGCGCGTGTTGATACGCCAACCATGCAGTCTGGCTGATGCACATATATGAACACATGAACGAGACGTTCGGTTAGGAACTCCTATACACAACGATCGAAATAACAATTGACATGCCTCTTATAGTATTTTTATCTGCCCACTGCAGACCCCTGTGACATTTCGTGCCCTACGGAACCAATGTGACTATCACACGAAAAACATGACCCTCACCCCGTATCACTTACCACCCTTCTTTCAGACAGTGCGATTCACGTATATACATAGAACAACTGCATTATTCCTAGTTTCTCACGGATAGAAGACGTTTACATTGTTACATTGTTTTTTTCTTTGCGAATGAGCTGTTCGCAAGCGAACAACGATATGATACGCAGGATACCGCGCTCCTTTAAATACCGCGCTCCTAAAGACGAATGCACGGTGTTGCCAAGAGTAAGCACGACATCATCATTCCTCATTGAACAGTATTCGAATTGCGTGGCACCAAGTTCACTGGTTTCACAGAGTTAAGAATATACTGCCAGCCGAATCGCTCCGTAATGCACAAATTATCACATCAAGGCATCTCGAAAGTGAATGGCAGTTCCACAGCTTCACCTTTGAACGCGTTTAGAATGTGTTCACTTATTTTTCAGTGTGTGAATCGTCAATAAAAATTAAATATTATCTCTAACACTCCTAAGAAATTTTGTGTTAACGGCCCAATCGAACTGCGATGTGAACAGTTGATCAGTGAATAAATATAAATTCAGTGTTCCCCCTCACGTTACTCACGAAAGCACGTTTTGACTACGTATGTCAGTGCGGGAGAACCCCCACGCCGCTTATATAATAAATTCTATGTACATTCTCCCGGAATTCTGCACTCAGTGTGTTACTATTTCCTCCTTTCAGGCGTAGATATACGTGCAGGTGCATTCCAACGTCTCTAGTGCTATGGATTGAATAATATTCAACAAGCGGTGACATGTGCTTTTCGTTTCGTCCTTGCGTGGCGCCAACAGGCGCGAGTGGCAGAACAGCCGGCTCTCTTGCCGTACACTTCTCCCATGTTGTACCATGCGCTCGCGGAGGATTCTGGCATTGCTTGAAAAAGGTCCATTGCGACCTACACCACGTTGAGGAAGTGATCACGTGAGCAGCGAGACGTAGGCTATCATAGATAGATAGATAGATAGATAGATAGAAAGATAGATAGATAGATAGATAGAGAGATAGATAGATAGATAGATAGATAAATAGATAGATAGATTAGAAAACATGACATAATTTGTCAAGTTTTCTGTGAGAGCGAGAAGATCAAGGAAAGATACAGAAAGGAAGAACGCAGAGAGGTAAGTTATGAAGCATCTGCTCGGGGGTATTACGCGAAGAGGCGATGATGCTTATATTTAAAAAAAACGACAGAAAGTTGAGCGAAAGAGACAGGAAGTAATGGAAGAAAGAAATGAGCAGTGAACACTCTACCCCTGCGAGAGACAGCGCACTTAATCACATTACCAGAAATCTTGAAACGTTTCCGCTGAACACGCATCCAGAACACATATTTTTGCTTTTAACTGTCAATTTATCCACTATTTATTTCCTGACAGCCTTGTTCACGCAAGCTCAACGATTTCCAGGAGGAGGAGGAGGTGGTGGATTTCCACGCCCTGGCGGTGGCCGCAGATGTGGAGTAAGACCGCGTTGTTTTTTTTTAAATTTTTCCTTGCGGTACTTTTGTTTCCACGTATATAGAGTATAATCTTGTACACCCATACATGCCATCAACACTGCTAAAGCCTACCAACGCTGACCTATATCTCAGACCAGCATCAATTTAAAGAGATTCGAGCAGCCTTAGCGCCACCACGATACGTGAAAGTCACCACAAAGCTAAGATTTCAGGAAAAGTTTTTATGCATGAATTGGAAATATTACACATACCTGCGGCTACGCTTTCGCACAATGTAATGGGTTTATTTTTAGAGTTTGAAGATAATTTGCGGATGTTTGCTATTACAATAAAACCACCAGACAGGCAATTTAAGAATAGACAAAAAAAAATGCTACCAATGAGACATTAATTTTCTCAAGTGTAGCATGTGTCAGTAATTGGAATAAACAACTCCGGTTTATATGCGCCTGTTTACTGGCCATGCTTCCACGTTCCACAAACTTTAGAAATTATGAGATGCGTTTCATCACTTATTTTCAAGACCGTCCTTCAGACTCAATTCTTTTATTAAAGAGTCGCACACATTATGTCATAATTTGTGAATATAATGTTTCTTGAAAGTCGCAATAGCGACGTCAGGGCCCGCTTCCTTAGAAGCATACGATGGTTGTAATTTCGAACGGAGCTTTCAGCTAATCTTTACTTTGGTCATAACCTTACTCTGCTCACAAATCGTTAGTACAAATGAGATGTATTGTAAGTATGGTCTTAGTTCTGAACATGGCTGGTAAGAGCAATTTTTCTAAGCTTAGGAACGCCACCAAAACGGGAGGGTTTTCCATGGTATAGCCTTAAAAAGTTTAATTAACATCATTTGTGTGCAAGGGCCAACAGCCATCGGCCCAAACACATTCACCGCTTCAATGAAACATCAGGATGTAACATTAAAATTATGCTCTCACAGACATCAATGCAGCACGCATCGAGATTCAAAACGCGACAAAACAACATTAAGTCCTTGGTTTCAATGCATGCATGCCACTAGAGTAATACTCAGATAATAATCAAACTGATTGATTGATTGATTTGTGGGGTTTAACGTCCCAAAACCACCATATGATTATGAGAGACGCCGTAGTGGAGGGCTCCGGAAATTTTTACCACCTGGGGTTCTTTAATGTGCACCCAAATCTGAGTACACGGGCCTGCAACATTTCCGCCTCCATCGGAAATGCAGCCGCCACAGCCGGGATTTGGTCCCGGTACCTGCGGGAATAATCAACTGATAAAACCTTCTTGAAAAGATAGTAGTTCGCAAAGTTCGGTATTCTGTAGTAATTTTCTTATTTAAATGCGCCACAGACGGCCGGCATTCTGGCAACCTCTTAATGAAAGTCGGAAACTAAGAAAATGAATTCGACGGTACTATGTGGCTTGTGTTTTTGCTGTGAACTATGTATATACTTTTGTCTCGAATGCAGAATCTAGTGTGCCGTCCTGGACAACGCTGCGTTCCACAACAAGTGCAGTGCATTAGAGCCCCCTGTCCGACCCTCTACCGATGTGAGTATAAAATAGATATAGCCGAATACATGCGTGCTTTATACTTTGATTGGGTTTTTCTGCTTGCTCAAAGTAATAAAGTTAGAAGTAGCCAGTCCTGTACATAAAGCTGTGCGCTATTAAAGTTTCGTAATGAACAACTTCTTTGCCCTCATCAATCTTCTTCTAAATGTCCTTCAAGTCATTCTCACCTACTTTGTTCTAAACTATAATGGCCATAAAGTTTCATTTAGGAACAGCAGTTCTAAAGACATTGATGATGATTGTCAATGTAGCACAATTGCCGAACAGCCTTTCAAAAACGCTTTTTTTTTAATTTTTACTGGTGCTATGCACTTCAAGGCATTTGTTTAAGTGAAAGTGGCATTCTTTGTTTAATTGGTAGATGGTGTGCAAAACACTCACTGAAATTTCAATTCTTAAGACAGTGTATTCTTTGAGTACGTTGTTTCAAACAATCGTCCCCATGAAAGTGTCATTTTTTTACAGAACAAAAAAAAAAAGAAGTTATCGTCAACTGATGTGACAATAAGCGGATTTTCTATGCGTTTGTTGGGTCTATAGGTACGAGTGCCGAACAGGAAGGCGGCTGCCCGCTGTTGCAGTGTAGGAACAAGAAATATCATTGTTTCGAGTGGTTCTTCATAACCCAAAAGTTCTAAAACAATCGTAGAGCAAGGATAAGGTAATAAACATGAATCCGCAGAATGCCACCTCAAAAAAAGAATCCATTGATTAGGGTGTACGGCGGAGAGTTGTAGAGGGTTTCTCATCTAGATCAGCTATAACACTGGAAATTTTCTTCACATAGCTACTGCTGTAGGCTTTGTCTAGTTTTAGATTTAAATTTGAAAGTATACAGAGAGAAATTGCGCAGAACGTAAATGAACCTCCGATCAAACAGTTCTCGGCACCATTAGAGTCATTCAAGTTTCATCTTCAGCTTAGTTAACAGAGCGCGGATCTTATTCAGTGAAGAGAATAAAGTGAAGTTAGTATTATTCGGCATGTAGACCTATAGATGGATGTCATTAACCTGCAAAGAGATTTAACTGCCTTCCTCGGTCATCTGTTACCTTTGATATTCGGCACTTCGCCACAGCTGTCGTTGATCCTTTCACGTGCAAGCTAATATAGGCAAGTCTTTCCGAAGCTATGGTGTGAGGCTGGAGACCATGACGTGATTGAAGCAGAGCAGCACTGACACAGGCCAAACAAAGAACAGGAAACACGTGTTCTGTTGTTCGTTTCACTGCCATCGTTATTTTCTCCCTACTTTCGTCCCATCGGGATTTCAATGTACTCATGTCGGTACGCTACTTGACGGTTTTGAAAAGACCACGTGGCATGCAGAGTGGCTGAACTGTGACTAGTGTCAACTTAGTGTGGTGAACACAAGTAAATTTGTAAGGTTTACGACTATTTGCTCTGTCTATTGGGATTGATCAAGGGAACTGGGAACGTATGATAACAAAGCGGTGTCCCGGAAATGGCCTCTTCGGTCCATTCACAACACATCGATGGCCGGCGAGAGCGCAAGTTACGCTTGTATTCAAATAAAAGCTCATTCTTTCTTCTTTTTCATGTGCAGGCGTCTGAAGTGGATTTCCGAACACCGGAAAATCGCACTGGATGTACAGCAGCTTCAAAAACACGTTGTTGATTCAATAAATCTTTGAATTCGATGGACTGCCACACCTGGACATTTTTTATTCTTAGTTTTCGTACACTGCGATGTTTGTTCTTACTATGGCCGCAATCAAATATCTAGTAATAAGGAATTTCGAAACGGCTTGTTGCTGCCACTCTAGTGCTCAGAAACATCAAAATGAATCATGCAAGAGCTCTTCCTAAATTCATATATTTAATTAGCTTAAGAGGCTGAGCTTGCTAGTTAGGTGGCATGCCCCATTATGCAATGCAAAACAAGCTCGATAGCACGTCTGTCTGTTTCCTGTCATTGGTTTTGCGTTTCGTGCTTTAGACACATGAGTACTGTCTCATATTAATAAATTACCTGTGGATAAAAAAAGCCACCTTAAAATACTCAGACGAAGGTGCACAGCTGGAGATACACACTAGTTGTTTCGGCCCCCTGAAGTGCAGGGGTCATTATGACGCCGTAGATGGAAAAAATGCAGTTTTCTATATTACTTATTATTAAATAAGGCCTCTTATGTCTGCCGTACAGCTAAAAAAATTCGGCAGATCCTACGTACCTGAGAATCGACGTTATGCGAAGCATGTGGTGGGAAGGTGACCATGTTGTAATTTTATTTATTGAGCCAGACGTCATGAATTGACGCTAAATATATGTACAAATGTTGCACGCATAGAAATATGCTGAAGAGTTGCATATGTTTACATAACCAGTTGTTTGCGCTTGCTCAACGATGTCAACTAAGACAAGCGTATTAGCAAATACAGAAGCTGAAATGGAGAGCTGATTCTCGCGAAGATGCTGGCCCTGGGCACTGATACATAAACCAACTTCTGCGCATGGCATCCAACCACAATTGACGTTAACTCGACGTGACGGCTGTATGAAAGGAGTGCATATGCAATGTTTATAAAGTTGGGTACGAAGCACGGCAAGCTCTATTGACGTTTCACGAAGATTGTCGTCTATTTGATAAGTAGTTCTAAGACCTGGCATAGCTCTGTGGTAAAATGCTTCATTGCCTCGCCGAATACTTGCGTTTGATTCCAGCTGAGACCATGACGTCTATTCTTTACATTCGTCGGGTCGACGCTCCCAATGTCGTGTATTTCTAAACTCTCGCACAGCGAAATTGCCCATGTGTGTTCTCGTCGTTTCTGGGTAGTGTCAATCACCTGTGGAACATACCCGCCTACCAGCGGCACAAACCCACCAGTGGGTATGTGCCAATGTCTGGTAAGAAGTGTTTGACGATGTACGCGTCGGGATTGTGACATTATTCATGTCTTGACCAGCGCTTCATATTTGTCAAACCATCTTACCCTCCCATACTAATTTTGGTTCACGCCAAGTTAAGGCGGTGACCACAGGAACACCCAAACGTAATAGGATCGATAGATAAATAGACACGCAGAGTCATCGAAGTTCACTAAGGAATCCTTGGCATTTAAAAAAAGTACAACATGGGGAGTTTTGTAGCTCACTCCGCCAAATTATAATGTGCTATTTCTGTGTACACCAGGTAGCTAAGCTCACGACAAAGTTTTATTAACACCTTTTTGCCTCCATGAACGCGGTTAAGCACGCTCTAGAAATAAGAAATTTTTAGGCCTAAATATAATGGTAAACTACACTTTGGAACTGTAAACCACTTTACTGGCATAACTTGAACCTATACATATATCCGAAAAATTACTTCCTGCAAGAAAGAA
>NW_027465425.1:10000-22500 GCF_043290135.1 Rhipicephalus microplus | reverse complement strand
GCGGTTCACCACGGCAGGCGGGTCGGTCTCCTCCGCATAAAAAGGGGGACCCCCGCTTTTTGTTCCACGAAATCGCACAAGCTTTTTTCGCATCCACGGTTTGCCACCGCACACCAAAATGCCGATCCGGCTGCCTACTTTAGCCAACAGGTGGAGCCAGGCGCGCCGTACTTGCGCGGCACTTCCCACGTCCACCGAAGTCGGTGCCAAGGACCACTTTCGGCGCCGGAGCCGCGTACGAGCCTACTCGAGGCGGAAGAACGAAGCCAGCAAGGGCCTGGCCGCAAGTGCGTTCAATTGTCGGGACGTCCAAGTCCCTCGTTCTTCCGTGCTTCCTCTTTCGGCAAGTCGTTGCGGCACCTTCCCAAAGCGCGCAGACCCGCTAATCGCGACGAGCGCGACGTGGCCGTGCCGCCTTTCCCTCGGCAGCAAGCAAAACGCCTGGCAACGTCGACGCTCCCCTAACCGCGATCTCGCACCGTGTTTCGTGTGGCGAATTCAAAAGCCGGCCGGCGCTGCTGCAACCATTACGGTCGGTACGCATACGCCGCGGAGGGCGGGACGGTCATCGGAGCGTGCGGTTCCTCCATCGAGTACTGCGCACCTCGGCCGTCGCATCGCCGTGCCATGACCGGCCGCGCGTCAACGCGAACCGGTGCCAGCGAGATCCCTCGCCTGCAAGAACCGACCGGCAGCCTCCGTCACCCGAGGACGCGGAGGCGCTTGCCGCGGACGGCGGGACGGTATGCACTGGTGCACAGCGGACCCGTCACATCGCCAGTTCCTTGACCGACCGCCGACGCTTGTGCCGTTCCTCTCGTACTTGGCAGTCGCCGCGCGATTGTCGGGTCTCGTTCTTGCACGCTCGAACGGTCGGGAGGGCACTCGGCTGGCGTTTCGGGAACGCGCAGCCTCGCCTTCTACCGACGTAACCACGACTCGCCGTTCGCGCTCCGCCGCTCCTGTTTACAGTACTAGGCGGTCCCGCAGCGGTCGGGTCGCGCATTTCGAGCGCTTCGAGCCACGGTGCAGTGGCGGGTCGAAAGCCGACCTATGAGTGCGTTGCGCCGTTTGTACCCGCGTCCGCCACCTGGCCGACCGTCCAAGGTCGCGGTGTTGGCGTCCGCTGGGCGCAACAATTTGTCACGGGGTGCCGCTCCACATTCAGGCAGCCCCGTGGGGAAAAGCCGACCCCGCGTCCAAACGGGGTCAGCGGCAGAAAGTGTCGGGCGCAGACGCAGCTGAGGCGCTCACCCTTCACAATCCGTTAATGATCCTTCCGCAGGTTCACCTACGGAAACCTTGTTACGACTTTTACTTCCTCTAAATGATCAAGTTTGGTCATCTTTCCAACAGACCGGCGCAACCGAAAGGCCGCGCCGGACATCGGTCCGAAGACCTCACTAAATCATTCAATCGGTAGTAGCGACGGGCGGTGTGTACAAAGGGCAGGGACGTAATCAACGCGAGCTTATGACTCGCGCTTACTGGGAATTCCTCGTTCAAGGGGAACAATTGCAAGCCCCTATCCCAATCACGAAAGAAGTTCCACGGGTTACCCAGTCTTTTCAGACAGGGATAAAGACACGCTGCTTCCTTCAGTGTAGCGCGCGTGCGGCCCCGGACATCTAAGGGCATCACAGACCTGTTATTGCTCTGTTTCGTGCGGCTAGGAGCCGCTTGTCCCTCTAAGAAGGTTGTAAGGTGCTGGGAACCCCGCACCTATTTAATAGGCTAGAGTCTCGTTCGTTATCGGAATTAACCAGACAAATCGCTCCACCAACTAAGAACGGCCATGCACCACCATCCACCGAATCAAGAAAGAGCTCTCAATCTGTCAATCCTCCCAGTGTCCGGGCCGGGTAAGTTTTCCCGTGTTGAGTCAAATTAAGCCGCAGGCTCCACTCCTGGTGGTGCCCTTCCGTCAATTCCTTTAAGTTTCAGCTTTGCAACCATACTTCCCCCGGAACCCAAATACTTTGGTTTCCCGGAAGCTGCCCGCCGAGTCATTTGAGTAACTCAGGCGGATCGCTGGTTGGCATCGTTTATGGTCAGAACTAGGGCGGTATCTGATCGCCTTCGAACCTCTGACTTTCGTTCTTGATCAATGAAAACATTCTTGGCAAATGCTTTCGCAGTAGTTCGTCTTGCGACGGTCCAAGAATTTCACCTCTAGCGCCGCAATACGAATGCCCCCGTCCGTCCCTCTTAATCATTACCTCGTATTCCAAAAACCAACAGAACAGAAACGAGGTCTTGTTCTATTATTCCATGCAAGTTTATTCAGGCGACTCGCCTGCGTTGAGCACTCTAATTTTTTCAAAGTAAAAGCACCGGCCATCTCGAGGCACACAATGAAGTGCACCAAGAAAGAACCGGCATGATGTTCAGTCCGAGCCGTCGCATCGGGTAGATGCACTACTCGTCTGGAACTGAGATCCAACTACGAGCTTTTTAACCGCAGCAGCTTTAGTATACGCTATTGGAGCTGGAATTACCGCGGCTGCTGGCACCAGACTTGCCCTCCAATTGATCCTCGTTAAAGGATTTAGAGTGTACTCATTTCAATTACGGGGCCTCAAAAGAGTCCCGTATTGTTATTTTTCGTCACTACCTCCCCGTGCCGGGAGTGGGTAATTTGCGCGCCTGCTGCCTTCCTTGGATGTGGTAGCCGTTTCTCAGGCTCCCTCTCCGGAATCGAACCCTGATTCTCCGTTACCCGTAACAACCATGGTAAGCAAGTAACCTACCATCGAAAGTTGATAAGGCAGACACTTGAAAGAAACGTCGCCGGCTCGTGGCCATGCGATCAGCACAAAGTTATCCAGAGTCACCACACAATACGGGCCGAAACCCGATCGATCTTGGTCTAATAAAAGCACCCGTTACCCAAAGGGCTCCAGGCTCACTGCATGTATTAGCTCTAGAATTGCCACAGTTATCCAAGTAGGAAGAAACGATCTAAGGAACCATAACTGATTTAATGAGCCATTCGCGGTTTCGCCTTATTTCGGCATGTACTTAGACATGCATGGCTTAATCTTTGAGACAAGCATATGATTACTGGCAGGATCAACCAGGTAATCGTTCGACTGCGCGTCCGTCCTCGCCTTCGGCGGGCCGGACGCAGTCTGTGTGCGGCGGAGGCCACCTTCAGGCGCCCCAACACGCTTATTTTGCACTCCGAGATGACGGCGTTCGAGCTCGCTACGGCACAACCTTCCCGAAAGACGAGTGGGAGCCGTGCGGCAAGAAGCACGTTCATGCTCGCTCTTTTTCGTTGCATCGACTCGGTCGCGCCGTGCGGGTTGCCCAAGCCCGCTGCACTGTCGGTGGACCGGCCGGAACTAGCAACGGAGCCGAGACTGCAAAGCCGCCAGACGACGGGTCACGCCCGCGTCTTCGGCGCTTTCGCATCTGAATCGCCCGAGGACGACACGGAACACACCTCGATATCGTGGTAAAACGGCACCGTCCGACAACCAGCCCCTAACGCATCAAGCGGATGAGGCTGCAGACGACTGCCGTGGATTCCCCTGGAGCAGACCCGAGGACACGCTTGACGAGGCCGAAGCCCGCCGCATATCAGACACCCGGTCGCTTTCGCGTACGCCGCTCACGAGAACCCCCACATAATAGCAGCGATAAGTACCCAGACCTCCTTGGGCACTAATACGAGCGTACTCGAGAAAATTTCACCGCGGGTGTGCCCCGAAACGTGTGGCACGTTGAGCGTGCCACAAGTCTACGTCGCTCTCAAACCCGCCGAGGTCGTAGAATTTGCGACCCTACTCACGAAATTCCCACCGAGGATACGGCCGCAAACGTACCGCACCTTGGGTAGGCCACGAGTTTGTGCAACACTACGCTGACGGCACAGCACCGAGGTCGTGCGCGCACGCACGGGAAAATTCCGCCGCGGTTTCTGCCGAAAACGTGAGGCACCACGACTCTCCGCAAGTTCGCGTCGACTGCGAAAGACCGAAGTCGTGAACGACGTGTCCGCTACTCGCCGCCGACACGCTGGACACCAAACGTACAACGACTCGACGGCGTCGTAGAGGCCCACGACGCGGTTTTCCTTAACGACGTCTCGGCGTGGCACCGACAGGTTAGAACGGCCGACCAACGTTCCCTGTCCGCCGTTCGGCTCAGTCGAAGGGCTCGGCGACTTCGGCAACGCTGCGAAGCCGCACGGTGACGCACGCCATGTCCCCATTTTTTTTTTTTTTTCTTTCTGCGTCTGCCGGGGTGCCCCTATAATAGCAGCGATAAGCACCCAGACCGCCGTGGGTCGCTCGCCCCGGCTGACGTGGTTTTTCGTACTCCTGCGGCGGTCGCCGTCAAGCACGTCCAAATACGCTACTTTCGTGGGCGCATTCACGCTCTTTCGCTTCGCCGGAGTGCCAGCACTCACTCTGCCAAAAACGGCGAACATCCGAGCGGCGGTTCCCACTTTTGCGTCGGCGTCGCAAACCCCGCCCCGGCAGACGAGGTTTGCCGTACTCGTGCGACGGTGGCCGGCGGGCACGTCGAAAGACGCCGATATCGTGCGCGAATTGGCGCACCTTGGCTTCACCGGAGTGCCGCCACTGACTCCTCCAAAAACGGCGAAGATCCGAGCGGCGCTTCCCACTTTCGCATCGGCGTCCCGAACTCCGCCCCGGCTGACGCGGTTTACCGTACTCGTGCGACGGTCGCCGGCGAGCACGTGGAAAGACGCCGATATCGTGCCCGAATCGGCTCCGTTCGGCTTCGCCGGAGTGCCAGCACTGGCTCGGCGAAAGACGACGAACATCCGAGCGACGGTTCTCACTATTGCGTACGCGTCGCAAACCCCGCCCCGGCAGACGCACTTTGCCGTACTCGTGCGACGGTCGCCGGCGAGCACGTAGAAAGACGCCGATATCGTGCCGGAATCGGCCCCGTTTGGCTTCGCCGGAGTGCCAGCACTCACTCGGCCACAAACGGCGAACATCCGAGCGGCGGTTCCCACTTAGCCGTCGGCGTCCCGAACTCCGCCCCGGCAGACGCGGTTGCCGAGCTCGTGCGACTAGCGACCGCGAAGCCGTCTCGCGACGCCGCTTTCGTGCGCGGCTCCCACTGCGACCTGGGTCACCCGAGGTCGACGAGCAAGAAAGAATGTCGAAAAAAAATTTTTTTTTTTTTTGCGTCTGCCGGGGTGCCCCTATAATAGCAGCGATAAGCACCCAGACCGCCATGGGTCGCTCGCCCCGGCTGACGTGGTTTTTCGTTTTCCTGCGGTGGTCGTCGTCAAGCACGTCCAAACACGCCACTTTCGTGGGCGCATTCGCGCTCTTTCGCTTCGCCGGAGTGCCAGCACTCACTCTCTGCCAAAAACGGCGAACATCCTAGTGGCGGTTCCCACTTTTGCGTCGGCGTCGCCAACCCCGCCCCGGCATACGCGGTTTGCCGTACTCGTGCGGCGGTGGCCGGCGGGCACGTCGAAAGACACCGATATCGTGCGCGAGTCGATGCTTCTTGGTCTCGCAGGAGGGCCGCCACTCACTCCTGCAAAAACGGCGAAGATCCGAGCGGCGCTTCCCACTTTTTCGTCGGCATCGCAAACCTCGCCCCGGCAGACGCGCTTTGCCGTACTCGTGCGACGGTCGCCGGCGAGCACGTCGAAATACGCCGATATCGTGCCCGAATCGGCCCCGTTTCGCTTCGCCGGAGTGCCAGCACTCACTCGGCCAAAAACGGCGAACATCCGAGCAGCGGTACCCACTTAGCCGTCGGCATCCCGAACTCCGCGCCGGCTGACGCGGTTGCCGAGCTCGTGCGACTAGCGACCGCGAACGCGTCTCGCGACGCCGCTTTCGTGCGCGGCTCCCATTGCGACCTGGGTTACCCGAGCTCGACCAGCAAAAAAGAAGGTCGAAAAAAAATTTTTTTTTTCTGCGTCTGCCGGGGTGCCCCTATAATAGCAGCGATAAGCACCCAGACCGCCGTGGGTCGCTCGCCCCGGCTGACGTGGTTTTTCGTACTCCTGCAGCGGTCGCCGTCAAGCACGTCCAAATACGCCACTTTCGTGGGCGCTTTCGCGCTCTTTCGCGTCGCCGGTGTGCCAGCACTCACTCTGCCAAAAACGGCGAACATCCTAGTGGCGGTTCCCACTTTTGCGTCGGCGTCGCCAACCCCGCCCCGGCATACGCGGTTTGCCGTACTCGTGCGGCGGTGGCCGGCGGGCACGTCGAAAGACACCGATATCGTGCGCGAGTCGATGCTTCTTGGTCTCGCAGGAGGGCCGCCACTCACTCCTGCAAAAACGGCGAAGATCCGAGCGGCGCTTCCCACTTTTTCGTCGGCATCGCAAACCTCGCCCCGGCAGACGCGCTTTGCCGTACTCGTGCGACGGTCGCCGGCGAGCACGTCGAAATACGCCGATATCGTGCCCGAATCGGCCCCGTTTCGCTTCGCCGGAGTGCCAGCACTCACTCGGCCAAAAACGGCGAACATCCGAGCAGCGGTACCCACTTAGCCGTCGGCATCCCGAACTCCGCGCCGGCTGACGCGGTTGCCGAGCTCGTGCGACTAGCGACCGCGAACGCGTCTCGCGACGCCGCTTTCGTGCGCGGCTCCCATTGCGACCTGGGTTACCCGAGCTCGACCAGCAAAAAAGAAGGTCGAAAAAAAATTTTTTTTTTCTGCGTCTGCCGGGGTGCCCCTATAATAGCAGCGATAAGCACCCAGACCGCCGTGGGTCGCTCGCCCCGGCTGACGTGGTTTTTCGTACTCCTGCAGCGGTCGCCGTCAAGCACGTCCAAATACGCCACTTTCGTGGGCGCTTTCGCGCTCTTTCGCGTCGCCGGTGTGCCAGCACTCACTCTGCCAAAAACGGCCAACATCCGAGCGGCGGTTCCCACTTTTGCGTCGGCGTCGTAAACCCCGCCCCGGCAGACGCGGTTTGCCCTACTCGTTCGACGGTCGCCGGCGAGCGCGTCGAAAGACGCCGATATCGTGCGCTAATTGGCGCTCCTTGGCTTCTCCGGAGTGCCGCCACTCACTCCTCCAAAAACGGCGAAGATCCGAGCGGCGTTCTCCACTTTCGCATCGGCGTCCCGAACTCCGCCCGGGCTGACGCGGTTTACCGTACTCGTGCGACGGTCGCCGCCGGGCACGTCGAAAGACGCCGATATCGTGCCGTAATCGGCCCCGTTTGGCTTCGCCCGAGTGCCAGCACTCACTCGGCCAAAAACGGCGAACATCCGAGCAGCGTTTCCCACTTTCGCATCGGCGTCCCGAAGCCCGCCCCGGCAGACGCGGTTTGCCCTACTCGAGCGACGGTCGCCGGCGATCACGTCGAAAGGCGCCGAATTCGTGCACGAATCGATGCTTCTTGGTCTCGCAGGAGGGCCGCCACTCACTCCTGCAAAAACGGCGAAGATCCGAGTTGCGCTTCCCACTTTTTCGTCGGCGTCCCGAACTACGCCCCGGCTGACGCGGTTTACCGTACTCGTGCGACGGTCGCCGGCGGGCACTTCAAAATACGCCGATTTCGTGGGCGCATTCACGCTGTTTCGCTTCCCCGGAGTGCCAACACTCACTCTGCCGAAAGCGGCGATCATCCGAGCGGCGGTTCCCACTTTTGCGTCGGCTTCGCAAACGGCGCCCCGGCAGACGCGCTCGTGCGACGTACTCGTGCGACGGTCGCCGGCGAGCACGTCGAAAGACGCCGATATCGTGCTCGAATCGACCCCGTTTCGCTTCGCCGGAGTGCTGCCAGTCACGGCGCAGAGAACGGCGAACAAGTGTTTTTTTTTTTTTTCCTAGAATTTGTGTTATAGAAGGCACATTTGATATCGGACGATAATTTTCAACTTTATCACGCGCACCGATTTTCGTGTAGAGGTTTGCAAGTTTATGGGAATTTCTCCACTTGGAATAATGCGATTTAGTAGTACTACGAGAACTTCATGGATGTACTCAAGGGTACGGGGCAAGTCAGTTACGTCAACACCTGCAGATTTTTTACACTTCAAACTGAAAATTGTTGGTTGTGAGTCCTCGTGTGATATTAAAGGCCGATTCGCTAACACATAGAACAAAGAAAGAAAGGAAGAAAAAACGCCCGCGCTCGCTCAAGAAACCTGGGTTCGCAACAAGTGGCAACAACAAGCAACCGAGCGAGTGCGCCAAAACCCGTGGCGGCCGAACAAACGCGAAGTCCCAACCGCGTCAGCCGGGGCGGCACGGGACAGGAAAAATCACTTCAGCCGGGGCGGCGGGGCACCGAATAAACCTCGTCACCTCGTCGCAGGATAAAAGAGGAAACAAAAAGTCTAAACAGCGTCTGCTGGAGCGAATGCGTAATAAAACAACAACAACAACAAAAAAAAAACACCCGCGCTCAAGAAGTCTGCAATCCTCACAAAAGGCGACTGTGACCGAGCAGCGTCAGCCGGGGCCGTGCGGAAACGGAAAAACCGCGACTACCGGGGCGTCGAGGCACCGAAAAATCCACTTCAGCCGCGGCGAAAAAAAAAACAAAAAGAAAGACGGAGGGGGGGGGGGGGAACCACGTCTGCCGGGGCGAAGGAAAAAAAAAAACGCGTCTGCCGGGGCGAGCCCGGGTGCGGCACCACCGGGAAAACTGTGGCAAACAGACATGGCGATCGAGTGAGTGGGCCGCCAGCCAGGCTCAGCCAAAAAGTGCAAAGTCCGAACTGCGTCAGCCGGGGCGGCAAAAACCGCGTCAGCCGGGGCGGCGCAAAAAACCGCGTCTGCCGGGGCGGCACGAAACCGCGTCAGCCGGGGCGGGGCGAAAACTGCGTCAGCCGGGGCGAAAAGAAAAAAAAAAAACGCGTCTGCCGGGGCAAGCCCGGGTGCGGCACCACCGGGAAAACTGTGGCAAACAGACATGGCGATCGAGTGAGTGGGCCGCCAGCCAGGCACAGCCGAAAAGTGCAAAGTCCGAACCGTGTCAGCCGGGGCGACGCAAAAACCGCGTCAGCCGGGGCGGCGCGAAAACCGCGTCAGCCGGGGCGGCACGAAACCGCGTCAGCCGGGGCGGCGCGAAAACTGCGTCAGCCGGGGCGGCGCGAAAACCTCGTCAGCCGGGGCGAGCGAAAAGGGGGGGGGGGGGGAACCACGTCTGCCGGGGCGAAAGAAAAAAAAACGCGTCTGCCGGGGCGAGCCCGGGTGCGGCACCACCGGGAAGACTGTGGCAAACAGACATGGCGATCGAGTGAGTGGGCCGCCAGCCAGGCTCAGCCCAAAAAGTGCCAAGTCCGAACTGCGTCAGCCGGGGCGGCAAAAACCGCGTCAGCCGGGGCGGCGCGAAAACCGCGTCTGCCGGGGCGGCGCGAAAACTGCGTCTGCCGGGGCGAGCCCGGGTGCGGCACCACCGGGAAAACTGTGGCAAACAGACATGGCGATCGAGTGAGTGGGCCGCCAGCCAGGCACAGCCGAAAAGTGCTAAGTCCGAACTGCGTCTGCCGGGGCGGCACGAAACCGCGTCAGCCGGGGCGGCGCGAAAACCGCGTCTGCCGGGGCGGCACGAAACCGCGTCAGCCGGGGCGGCGCGAAAACTGCGTCAGCCGGGGCGAGCCCGGGTGCGGCACCACCGGGAAAACTGTGGCAAACAGACATGGCGATCGAGTGAGTGGGCCGCCAGCCAGGCACAGCCGAAAAGTGCTAAGTCCGAACTGCGTCTGCCGGGGCGGCACGAAACCGCGTCAGCCGGGGCGGCGCGAAAACCGCGTCTGCCGGGGCGGCACGAAACCGCGTCAGCCGGGGCGGCGCGAAAACTGCGTCAGCCGGGGCGAGCCCGGGTGCGGCACCACCGGGAAAACTGTGGCAAACAGACATGGCGATCGAGTGAGTGGGCCGCCAGCCAGGCACAGCCGAAAAGTGCTAAGTCCGAACTGCGTCAGCCGGGGCGGCAAAAACCGCGTCAGCCGGGGCGGCGCAAAAAACCGCGTCTGCCGGGGCGGCACGAAACCGCGTCAGCCGGGGCGGCGCGAAAACTGCGTCAGCCGGGGCGAAAGAAAAAAAAAAAAACGCGTCTGCCGGGGCGAGCCCGGGTGCGGCACCACCGGGAAAACTGTGGCAAACAGACATGGCGATCGAGTGAGTGGGCCGCCAGCCAGGCACAGCCGAAAAGTGCTAAGTCCGAACTGCGTCTGCCGGGGCGGCACGAAACCGCGTCAGCCGGGGCGGCGCGAAAACCGCGTCTGCCGGGGCGGCACGAAACCGCGTCAGCCGGGGCGGCGCGAAAACTGCGTCAGCCGGGGCGAGCCCGGGTGCGGCACCACCGGGAAAACTGTGGCAAACAGACATGGCGATCGAGTGAGTGGGCCGCCAGCCAGGCACAGCCGAAAAGTGCTAAGTCCGAACTGCGTCTGCCGGGGCGGCACGAAACCGCGTCAGCCGGGGCGGCGCGAAAACCGCGTCTGCCGGGGCGGCACGAAACCGCGTCAGCCGGGGCGGCGCGAAAACTGCGTCAGCCGGGGCGAGCCCGGGTGCGGCACCACCGGGAAAACTGTGGCAAACAGACATGGCGATCGAGTGAGTGGGCCGCCAGCCAGGCACAGCCGAAAAGTGCAAAGTCCGAACCGTGTCAGCCGGGGCGACGCAAAAACCGCGTCAGCCGGGGCGGCGCGAAAACCGCGTCAGCCGGGGCGGCACGAAACCGCGTCAGCCGGGGCGGCGCGAAAACTGCGTCAGCCGGGGCGGCGCGAAAACCTCGTCAGCCGGGGCGAGCGAAAAGGGGGGCGGGGGGGAACCACGTCTGCCGGGGCGAAAGAAAAAAAAAACGCGTCTGCCGGGGCGAGCCCGGGTGCGGCACCACCGGGAAGACTGTGGCAAACAGACATGGCGATCGAGTGAGTGGGCCGCCAGCCAGGCTCAGCCCAAAAAGTGCCAAGTCCGAACTGCGTCAGCCGGGGCGGCAAAAACCGCGTCAGCCGGGGCGGCGCGAAAACCGCGTCTGCCGGGGCGGCGCGAAAACTGCGTCAGCCGGGGCGAGCCCGGGTGCGGCACCACCGGGAAAACTGTGGCTAACAGACATGGCGATCGAGTGAGTGGGCCACCAGCCAGGCTCAGCCAAAAAGTGCCAAGTCCGAACTGCGTCAGCCGGGGCGGCAAAAACCGCGTCAGCCGGGGCGGTGCAAAAAAACCGCGTCTGCCGGGGCGGCACGAAACCGCGTCAGCCGGGGCGGCGCGAAAACTGCGTCAGCCGGGGCGAAAGAAAAAAAAAAACGCGTCTGCCGGGGCGAGCCCGGGTGCGGCACCACCGGGAAAACTGTGGCAAACAGACATGGCGATCGAGTGAGTGGGCCGCCAGCCAGGCACAGCCGAAAAGTGCTAAGTCCGAACTGCGTCTGCCGGGGCGGCACGAAACCGCGTCAGCCGGGGCGGCGCGAAAACCGCGTCTGCCGGGGCGGCACGAAACCGCGTCAGCCGGGGCGGCGCGAAAACTGCGTCAGCCGGGGCGAGCCCGGGTGCGGCACCACCGGGAAAACTGTGGCAAACAGACATGGCGATCGAGTGAGTGGGCCGCCAGCCAGGCACAGCCGAAAAGTGCTAAGTCCGAACTGCGTCTGCCGGGGCGGCACGAAACCGCGTCAGCCGGGGCGGCGCGAAAACCGCGTCTGCCGGGGCGGCACGAAACCGCGTCAGCCGGGGCGGCGCGAAAACTGCGTCAGCCGGGGCGAGCCCGGGTGCGGCACCACCGGGAAAACTGTGGCAAACAGACATGGCGATCGAGTGAGTGGGCCGCCAGCCAGGCACAGCCGAAAAGTGCTAAGTCCGAACTGCGTCAGCCGGGGCGGCAAAAACCGCGTCAGCCGGGGCGGCGCAAAAAACCGCGTCTGCCGGGGCGGCACGAAACCGCGTCAGCCGGGGCGGCGCGAAAACTGCGTCAGCCGGGGCGAAAGAAAAAAAAAAACGCGTCTGCCGGGGCGAGCCCGGGTGCGGCACCACCGGGAAAACTGTGGCAAACAGACATGGCGATCGAGTGAGTGGGCCGCCAGCCAGGCACAGCCGAAAAGTGCTAAGTCCGAACTGCGTCTGCCGGGGCGGCACGAAACCGCGTCAGCCGGGGCGGCGCGAAAACCGCGTCTGCCGGGGCGGCACGAAACCGCGTCAGCCGGGGCGGCGCGAAAACTGCGTCAGCCGGGGCGAGCCCGGGTGCGGCACCACCGGGAAAACTGTGGCAAACAGACATGGCGATTGAGTGAGTGGGCCGCCAGCCAGGCACAGCCGAAAAGTGCTAAGTCCGAACTGCGTCTGCCGGGGCGGCACGAAACCGCGTCAGCCGGGGCGGCGCGAAAACCGCGTCTGCCGGGGCGGCACGAAACCGCGTCAGCCGGGGCGGCGCGAAAACTGCGTCAGCCGGGGCGAGCCCGGGTGCGGCACCACCGGGAAAACTGTGGCAAACAGACATGGCGATCGAGTGAGTGGGCCGCCAGCCAGGCACAGCCGAAAAGTGCTAAGTCCGAACTGCGTCTGCCGGGGCGGCACGAAACCGCGTCAGC
>NW_027465425.1:0-2500 GCF_043290135.1 Rhipicephalus microplus | reverse complement strand
GTTGCCGACGCGGTCAAAACGAGTCGACGGCTCACGTTCCCTTGTGCGCCGAAGGCTCTCTTGATATGTGATCCGACCCTCAGACAGACGAAGCCAAGGGAAGACCCAAGGCCGCAATGTGCGTTCAAAGAATCAGTGCTCAGTGTGTCCTGCAATTCACACCAAGTCTCGCAGCTGGCTGCGTTCTTCATCGACCCGAGAACCGAGTGATCCACCGCTTAGAGTCGTGAAAAAGTGTTTGTTCAATTCCGTACAGTCAAAACCAAACGTTTCTGGCACTCGGCCAAACAGTGGCCAAGAAGGGCGCTTTTCAGCGCACGCTTGGACTCCAAAACTCTGCCGCGCCTTTTTCGGCTGCCGCAAATCGAGCAAACGGTGTGTTTCGGACGGCGTTTCGCTTTCGCTACTTGCGAGTGCTTTCGTGGTCCACCCCTCTATAAATACTCGGGAGGCGTCGAAGCCGGTTCTCCAAGCCGGACCCGTAGGTATCGTTGTGTGCTCGCTCTCATTGGCCCGCCTAACCAGAAAATGCCTGCGGTACACCCATTTGGATAAGAGTGCACGCAGATGCGGGCCTCGACGGCTACACATTTCCTCGGGCGGCCGCCTCCCGGCCTCCGTGGAGCGCGGGATGCACGGTCCCATCGACAAGCCTCTCCCGTTTTTACCGTGGCGTCGCGGTTCACCACGGCAGGCGGGTCGGTCTCCTCCGCATAAAAAGGGGGACCCCCGCTTTTTGTTCCACGAAATCGCACAAGCTTTTTTCGCATCCACGGTTTGCCACCGCACACCAAAATGCCGATCCGGCTGCCTACTTTAGCCAACAGGTGGAGCCAGGCGCGCCGTACTTGCGCGGCACTTCCCACGTCCACCGAAGTCGGTGCCAAGGACCACTTTCGGCGCCGGAGCCGCGTACGAGCCTACTCGAGGCGGAAGAACGAAGCCAGCAAGGGCCTGGCCGCAAGTGCGTTCAATTGTCGGGACGTCCAAGTCCCTCGTTCTTCCGTGCTTCCTCTTTCGGCAAGTCGTTGCGGCACCTTCCCAAAGCGCGCAGACCCGCTAATCGCGACGAGCGCGACGTGGCCGTGCCGCCTTTCCCTCGGCAGCAAGCAAAACGCCTGGCAACGTCGACGCTCCCCTAACCGCGATCTCGCACCGTGTTTCGTGTGGCGAATTCAAAAGCCGGCCGGCGCTGCTGCAACCATTACGGTCGGTACGCATACGCCGCGGAGGGCGGGACGGTCATCGGAGCGTGCGGTTCCTCCATCGAGTACTGCGCACCTCGGCCGTCGCATCGCCGTGCCATGACCGGCCGCGCGTCAACGCGAACCGGTGCCAGCGAGATCCCTCGCCTGCAAGAACCGACCGGCAGCCTCCGTCACCCGAGGACGCGGAGGCGCTTGCCGCGGACGGCGGGACGGTATGCACTGGTGCACAGCGGACCCGTCACATCGCCAGTTCCTTGACCGACCGCCGACGCTTGTGCCGTTCCTCTCGTACTTGGCAGTCGCCGCGCGATTGTCGGGTCTCGTTCTTGCACGCTCGAACGGTCGGGAGGGCACTCGGCTGGCGTTTCGGGAACGCGCAGCCTCGCCTTCTACCGACGTAACCACGACTCGCCGTTCGCGCTCCGCCGCTCCTGTTTACAGTACTAGGCGGTCCCGCAGCGGTCGGGTCGCGCATTTCGAGCGCTTCGAGCCACGGTGCAGTGGCGGGTCGAAAGCCGACCTATGAGTGCGTTGCGCCGTTTGTACCCGCGTCCGCCACCTGGCCGACCGTCCAAGGTCGCGGTGTTGGCGTCCGCTGGGCGCAACAATTTGTCACGGGGTGCCGCTCCACATTCAGGCAGCCCCGTGGGGAAAAGCCGACCCCGCGTCCAAACGGGGTCAGCGGCAGAAAGTGTCGGGCGCAGACGCAGCTGAGGCGCTCACCCTTCACAATCCGTTAATGATCCTTCCGCAGGTTCACCTACGGAAACCTTGTTACGACTTTTACTTCCTCTAAATGATCAAGTTTGGTCATCTTTCCAACAGACCGGCGCAACCGAAAGGCCGCGCCGGACATCGGTCCGAAGACCTCACTAAATCATTCAATCGGTAGTAGCGACGGGCGGTGTGTACAAAGGGCAGGGACGTAATCAACGCGAGCTTATGACTCGCGCTTACTGGGAATTCCTCGTTCAAGGGGAACAATTGCAAGCCCCTATCCCAATCACGAAAGAAGTTCCACGGGTTACCCAGTCTTTTCAGACAGGGATAAAGACACGCTGCTTCCTTCAGTGTAGCGCGCGTGCGGCCCCGGACATCTAAGGGCATCACAGACCTGTTATTGCTCTGTTTCGTGCGGCTAGGAGCCGCTTGTCCCTCTAAGAAGGTTGTAAGGTGCTGGGAACCCCGCACCTATTTAATAGGCTAGAGTCTCGTTCGTTATCGGAATTAACCAGACAAATCGCTCCACCAACTAAGAACGGCCATGCACCACCATCCACCGAATCAAGAAA
>NW_027465424.1:20000-28151 GCF_043290135.1 Rhipicephalus microplus | reverse complement strand
GGCACCCCGGCAGACGCAGAAAAAAAAAAAAAAATTTTCGACCTTCTTTTTTGCTGGTCGAGCTCGGGTAACCCAGGTCGCAATGGGAGCCGCGCACGAAAGCGGCGTCGCGAGACGCGTTCGCGGTCGCTAGTCGCACGAGCTCGGCAACCGCGTCAGCCGGCGCGGAGTTCGGGATGCCGACGGCTAAGTGGGTACCGCTGCTCGGATGTTCGCCGTTTTTGGCCGAGTGAGTGCTGGCACTCCGGTGAAGCCAAGGAGCGCCAATTCGTGCACGATATCGGCGTCTTTCGACGTGCCCGCCGGCCACCGCCGCACGAGTACGGCAAACCGCGTCTGCCGGGGCGGGGTTCGCGACGCGTACGCAATAGTGGGAACCGTCGCTCGGATGTTCGTCGTCTTTGGCCGAGCGAGTGCTGGCACTCCGGCGAAGCGAAACGGGGCCGATTCGGGCACGATATCGGCGTATTTCGACGTGCTCGCCGGCGACCGTCGCACGAGTACGGCAAAGCGCGTCTGCCGGGGCGAGGTTTGCGACGCCGACGAAAAAGTGGGAAGCGCCGCTCGGATCTTCGCCGTTTTTGCAGGAGTGAGTGGCGGCCCTCCTGCGAGACCAAGAAGCATCGACTCGCGCACGATATCGGTGTCTTTCGACGTGCCCGCCGGCCACCGCCGCACGAGTACGGCAAACCGCGTATGCCGGGGCGGGGTTGGCGACGCCGACGCAAAAGTGGGAACCGCCACTAGGATGTTCGCCGTTTTTGGCAGAGTGAGTGCTGGCACTCCGGCGAAGCGAAAGAGCGCGAATGCGCCCACGAAAGTGGCGTGTTTGGACGTGCTTGACGACGACCACCGCAGGAAAACGAAAAACCACGTCAGCCGGGGCGAGCGACCCATGGCGGTCTGGGTGCTTATCGCTGCTATTATAGGGGCACCCCGGCAGACGCAAAAAAAAAAAAAAAATTTTTTTCGACATTCTTTTTTGCTCGTCGACCTCGGGTGACCCAGGTCGCAGTGGGAGCCGCGCACGAAAGCGGCGTCGCGAGACGGCTTCGCGGTCGCTAGTCGCACGAGCTCGGCAACCGCGTCTGCCGGGGCGGAGTTCGGGACGCCGACGGCTAAGTGGGAACCGCCGCTCGGATGTTCGCCGTTTGTGGCCGAGTGAGTGCTGGCACTCCGGCGAAGCCAAACGGGGCCGATTCCGGCACGATATCGGCGTCTTTCTACGTGCTCGCCGGCGACCGTCGCACGAGTACGGCAAAGTGCGTCTGCCGGGGCGGGGTTTGCGACGCGTACGCAATAGTGAGAACCGTCGCTCGGATGTTCGTCGTCTTTCGCCGAGCCAGTGCTGGCAATCCGGCGAAGCCGAACGGAGCCGATTCGGGCACGATATCGGCGTCTTTCCACGTGCTCGCCGGCGACCGTCGCACGAGTACGGTAAACCGCGTCAGCCGGGGCGGAGTTCGGGACGCCGATGCGAAAGTGGGAAGCGCCGCTCGGATCTTCGCCGTTTTTGGAGGAGTCAGTGGCGGCACTCCGGTGAAGCCAAGGTGCGCCAATTCGCGCACGATATCGGCGTCTTTCGACGTGCCCGCCGGCCACCGTCGCACGAGTACGGCAAACCTCGTCTGCCGGGGCGGGGTTTGCGACGCCGACGCAAAAGTGGGAACCGCCGCTCGGATGTTCGCCGTTTTTGGCAGAGTGAGTGCTGGCACTCCGGCGAAGCGAAAGAGCGCGAATGCGCCCACGAAAGTGGCGTGTTTGGACGTGCTTGACGACGACCACCGCAGGAAAACGAAAAACCACGTCAGCCGGGGCGAGCGACCCATGGCGGTCTGGGTGCTTATCGCTGCTATTATAGGGGCACCCCGGCAGACGCAAAAAAAAAAAAAATTTTTTTCGACATTCTTTTTTGCTCGTCGACCTCGGGTGACCCAGGTCGCAGTGGGAGCCGCGCACGAAAGCGGCGTCGCGAGACGGCTTCGCGGTCGCTAGTCGCACGAGCTCGGCAACCGCGTCTGCCGGGGCGGAGTTCGGGACGCCGACGGCTAAGTGGGAACCGCCGCTCGGATGTTCGCCGTTTGTGGCCGAGTGAGTGCTGGCACTCCGGCGAAGCCAAACGGGGCCGATTCCGGCACGATATCGGCGTCTTTCTACGTGCTCGCCGGCGACCGTCGCACGAGTACGGCAAAGTGCGTCTGCCGGGGCGGGGTTTGCGACGCGTACGCAATAGTGAGAACCGTCGCTCGGATGTTCGTCGTCTTTCGCCGAGCCAGTGCTGGCACTCCGGCGAAGCCGAACGGAGCCGATTCGGGCACGATATCGGCGTCTTTCCACGTGCTCGCCGGCGACCGTCGCACGAGTACGGTAAACCGCGTCAGCCGGGGCGGAGTTCGGGACGCCGATGCGAAAGTGGGAAGCGCCGCTCGGATCTTCGCCGTTTTTGGAGGAGTCAGTGGCGGCACTCCGGTGAAGCCAAGGTGCGCCAATTCGCGCACGATATCGGCGTCTTTCGACGTGCCCGCCGGCCACCGTCGCACGAGTACGGCAAACCTCGTCTGCCGGGGCGGGGTTTGCGACGCCGACGCAAAAGTGGGAACCGCCGCTCGGATGTTCGCCGTTTTTGGCAGAGTGAGTGCTGGCACTCCGGCGAAGCGAAAGAGCGTGAATGCGCCCACGAAAGTAGCGTATTTGGACGTGCTTGACGGCGACCGCCGCAGGAGTACGAAAAACCACGTCAGCCGGGGCGAGCGACCCACGGCGGTCTGGGTGCTTATCGCTGCTATTATAGGGGCACCCCGGCAGACGCAGAAAGAAAAAAAAAAATGGGGACATGGCGTGCGTCACCGTGCGGCTTCGCAGCGTTGCCGAAGTCGCCGAGCCCTTCGACTGAGCCGAACGGCGGACAGGGAACGTTGGTCGGCCGTTCTAACCTGTCGGTGCCACGCCGAGACGTCGTTAAGGAAAACCGCGTCGTGGGCCTCTACGACGCCGTCGAGTCGTTGTACGTTTGGTGTCCAGCGTGTCGGCGGCGAGTAGCGGACACGTCGTTCACGACTTCGGTCTTTCGCAGTCGACGCGAACTTGCGGAGAGTCGTGGTGCCTCACGTTTTCGGCAGAAACCGCGGCGGAATTTTCCCGTGCGTGCGCGCACGACCTCGGTGCTGTGCCGTCAGCGTAGTGTTGCACAAACTCGTGGCCTACCCAAGGTGCGGTACGTTTGCGGCCGTATCCTCGGTGGGAATTTCGTGAGTAGGGTCGCAAATTCTACGACCTCGGCGGGTTTGAGAGCGACGTAGACTTGTGGCACGCTCAACATGCCACACGTTTCGGGGCACACCCGCGGTGAAATTTTCTCGAGTACGCTCGTATTAGGGCCCAAGGAGGTCTGGGTACTTATCGCTGCTATTATGTGGGGGTTCTCGTGAGCGGCGTACGCGAAAGCGACCGGGTGTCTGATATGCGGCGGGCTTCGGCCTCGTCAAGCGTGTCCTCGGGTCTGCTCCAGGGGAATCCACGGCAGTCGTCTGCAGCCTCATCCGCTTGATGCGTTAGGGGCTGGTTGTCGGACGGTGCCGTTTTACCACGATATCGAGGTGTGTTCCGTGTCGTCCTCGGGCGATTCAGATGCGAAAGCGCCGAAGACGCGGGCGTGACCCGTCGTCTGGCGGCTTTGCAGTCTCGGCTCCGTTGCTAGTTCCGGCCGGTCCACCGACAGTGCAGCGGGCTTGGGCAACCCGCACGGCGCGACCGAGTCGATGCAACGAAAAAGAGCGAGCATGAACGTGCTTCTTGCCGCACGGCTCCCACTCGTCTTTCGGGAAGGTTGTGCCGTAGCGAGCTCGAACGCCGTCATCTCGGAGTGCAAAATAAGCGTGTTGGGGCGCCTGAAGGTGGCCTCCGCCGCACACAGACTGCGTCCGGCCCGCCGAGGGCGAGGACGGACGCGCAGTCGAACGATTACCTGGTTGATCCTGCCAGTAATCATATGCTTGTCTCAAAGATTAAGCCATGCATGTCTAAGTACATGCCGAAATAAGGCGAAACCGCGAATGGCTCATTAAATCAGTTATGGTTCCTTAGATCGTTTCTTCCTACTTGGATAACTGTGGCAATTCTAGAGCTAATACATGCAGTGAGCCTGGAGCCCTTTGGGTAACGGGTGCTTTTATTAGACCAAGATCGATCGGGTTTCGGCCCGTATTGTGTGGTGACTCTGGATAACTTTGTGCTGATCGCATGGCCACGAGCCGGCGACGTTTCTTTCAAGTGTCTGCCTTATCAACTTTCGATGGTAGGTTACTTGCTTACCATGGTTGTTACGGGTAACGGAGAATCAGGGTTCGATTCCGGAGAGGGAGCCTGAGAAACGGCTACCACATCCAAGGAAGGCAGCAGGCGCGCAAATTACCCACTCCCGGCACGGGGAGGTAGTGACGAAAAATAACAATACGGGACTCTTTTGAGGCCCCGTAATTGAAATGAGTACACTCTAAATCCTTTAACGAGGATCAATTGGAGGGCAAGTCTGGTGCCAGCAGCCGCGGTAATTCCAGCTCCAATAGCGTATACTAAAGCTGCTGCGGTTAAAAAGCTCGTAGTTGGATCTCAGTTCCAGACGAGTAGTGCATCTACCCGATGCGACGGCTCGGACTGAACATCATGCCGGTTCTTTCTTGGTGCACTTCATTGTGTGCCTCGAGATGGCCGGTGCTTTTACTTTGAAAAAATTAGAGTGCTCAACGCAGGCGAGTCGCCTGAATAAACTTGCATGGAATAATAGAACAAGACCTCGTTTCTGTTCTGTTGGTTTTTGGAATACGAGGTAATGATTAAGAGGGACGGACGGGGGCATTCGTATTGCGGCGCTAGAGGTGAAATTCTTGGACCGTCGCAAGACGAACTACTGCGAAAGCATTTGCCAAGAATGTTTTCATTGATCAAGAACGAAAGTCAGAGGTTCGAAGGCGATCAGATACCGCCCTAGTTCTGACCATAAACGATGCCAACCAGCGATCCGCCTGAGTTACTCAAATGACTCGGCGGGCAGCTTCCGGGAAACCAAAGTATTTGGGTTCCGGGGGAAGTATGGTTGCAAAGCTGAAACTTAAAGGAATTGACGGAAGGGCACCACCAGGAGTGGAGCCTGCGGCTTAATTTGACTCAACACGGGAAAACTTACCCGGCCCGGACACTGGGAGGATTGACAGATTGAGAGCTCTTTCTTGATTCGGTGGATGGTGGTGCATGGCCGTTCTTAGTTGGTGGAGCGATTTGTCTGGTTAATTCCGATAACGAACGAGACTCTAGCCTATTAAATAGGTGCGGGGTTCCCAGCACCTTACAACCTTCTTAGAGGGACAAGCGGCTCCTAGCCGCACGAAACAGAGCAATAACAGGTCTGTGATGCCCTTAGATGTCCGGGGCCGCACGCGCGCTACACTGAAGGAAGCAGCGTGTCTTTATCCCTGTCTGAAAAGACTGGGTAACCCGTGGAACTTCTTTCGTGATTGGGATAGGGGCTTGCAATTGTTCCCCTTGAACGAGGAATTCCCAGTAAGCGCGAGTCATAAGCTCGCGTTGATTACGTCCCTGCCCTTTGTACACACCGCCCGTCGCTACTACCGATTGAATGATTTAGTGAGGTCTTCGGACCGATGTCCGGCGCGGCCTTTCGGTTGCGCCGGTCTGTTGGAAAGATGACCAAACTTGATCATTTAGAGGAAGTAAAAGTCGTAACAAGGTTTCCGTAGGTGAACCTGCGGAAGGATCATTAACGGATTGTGAAGGGTGAGCGCCTCAGCTGCGTCTGCGCCCGACACTTTCTGCCGCTGACCCCGTTTGGACGCGGGGTCGGCTTTTCCCCACGGGGCTGCCTGAATGTGGAGCGGCACCCCGTGACAAATTGTTGCGCCCAGCGGACGCCAACACCGCGACCTTGGACGGTCGGCCAGGTGGCGGACGCGGGTACAAACGGCGCAACGCACTCATAGGTCGGCTTTCGACCCGCCACTGCACCGTGGCTCGAAGCGCTCGAAATGCGCGACCCGACCGCTGCGGGACCGCCTAGTACTGTAAACAGGAGCGGCGGAGCGCGAACGGCGAGTCGTGGTTACGTCGGTAGAAGGCGAGGCTGCGCGTTCCCGAAACGCCAGCCGAGTGCCCTCCCGACCGTTCGAGCGTGCAAGAACGAGACCCGACAATCGCGCGGCGACTGCCAAGTACGAGAGGAACGGCACAAGCGTCGGCGGTCGGTCAAGGAACTGGCGATGTGACGGGTCCGCTGTGCACCAGTGCATACCGTCCCGCCGTCCGCGGCAAGCGCCTCCGCGTCCTCGGGTGACGGAGGCTGCCGGTCGGTTCTTGCAGGCGAGGGATCTCGCTGGCACCGGTTCGCGTTGACGCGCGGCCGGTCATGGCACGGCGATGCGACGGCCGAGGTGCGCAGTACTCGATGGAGGAACCGCACGCTCCGATGACCGTCCCGCCCTCCGCGGCGTATGCGTACCGACCGTAATGGTTGCAGCAGCGCCGGCCGGCTTTTGAATTCGCCACACGAAACACGGTGCGAGATCGCGGTTAGGGGAGCGTCGACGTTGCCAGGCGTTTTGCTTGCTGCCGAGGGAAAGGCGGCACGGCCACGTCGCGCTCGTCGCGATTAGCGGGTCTGCGCGCTTTGGGAAGGTGCCGCAACGACTTGCCGAAAGAGGAAGCACGGAAGAACGAGGGACTTGGACGTCCCGACAATTGAACGCACTTGCGGCCAGGCCCTTGCTGGCTTCGTTCTTCCGCCTCGAGTAGGCTCGTACGCGGCTCCGGCGCCGAAAGTGGTCCTTGGCACCGACTTCGGTGGACGTGGGAAGTGCCGCGCAAGTACGGCGCGCCTGGCTCCACCTGTTGGCTAAAGTAGGCAGCCGGATCGGCATTTTGGTGTGCGGTGGCAAACCGTGGATGCGAAAAAAGCTTGTGCGATTTCGTGGAACAAAAAGCGGGGGTCCCCCTTTTTATGCGGAGGAGACCGACCCGCCCGCCGTGGTGAACCGCGACGCCACGGTAAAAACGGGAGAGGCTTGTCGATGGGACCGTGCATCCCGCGCTCCACGGAGGCCGGGAGGCGGCCGCCCGAGGAAATGTGTAGCCGTCGAGGCCCGCATCTGCGTGCACTCTTATCCAAATGGGTGTACCGCAGGCATTTTCTGGTTAGGCGGGCCAATGAGAGCGAGCACACAACGATACCTACGGGTCCGGCTTGGAGAACCGGCTTCGACGCCTCCCGAGTATTTATAGAGGGGTGGACCACGAAAGCACTCGCAAGTAGCGGAAGCGAAACGCCGTCCGAAACACACCGTTTGCTCGATTTGCGGCAGCCGAAAAAGGCGCGGCAGAGTTTTGGAGTCCAAGCGTGCGCTGAAAAGCGCCCTTCTTGGCCACTGTTTGGCCGAGTGCCAGAAACGTTTGGTTTTGACTGTACGGAATTGAACAAACACTTTTTCACGACTCTAAGCGGTGGATCACTCGGTTCTCGGGTCGATGAAGAACGCAGCCAGCTGCGAGACTTGGTGTGAATTGCAGGACACACTGAGCACTGATTCTTTGAACGCACATTGCGGCCTTGGGTCTTCCCTTGGCTTCGTCTGTCTGAGGGTCGGATCACATATCAAGAGAGCCTTCGGCGCACAAGGGAACGTGAGCCGTCGACTCGTTTTGACCGCGTCGGCAACACGGACAGCACGCTGAACACCTCACAGCGAGCGCCAACAGCGGCCACTCAAGGGCGAGACGGTGGCGACCGTCGTGCCAGAGCCCAACCGAAACGGGGGCGACCGACTGCATTGAGGATGTGGCACCTCGTTGAGACCGCCGCAGGACTTCGAGTCGGAAGGAAGCCTGCAGGGAAAGTGCGGTCGAGGTTGCGTACTCCTCTCTGCGACCGGGCGCGCAAGAGCTGCGAGAGCCACGGACGCGCAACTTTAACGCACGGTAAACACGAGGAGCGAAAGCCGGCCAGCAAAGCTTCTCCAGCCGTGCGCAAAGTGCGCGAGATCGCAGCCTTGCGTTGCGCTTGTTGCCCTCGAAGTAAGCAGGGTGTCCCGTAGACCGGGCGCTCGAACACGCTGCGGGGCCGTGCCTCCTCCAGGCTTTGCCGCGCGA
>NW_027465424.1:0-12500 GCF_043290135.1 Rhipicephalus microplus | reverse complement strand
TCTGTTAGCCACAGTTTTCCCGGTGGTGCCGCACCCGGGCTCGCCCCGGCTGACGCAGTTTTCGCGCCGCCCCGGCTGACGCGGTTTCGTGCCGCCCCGGCAGACGCGGTTTTCGCGCCGCCCCGGCTGACGCGGTTTTTGCCGCCCCGGCTGACGCAGTTCGGACTTAGCACTTTTCGGCTGTGCCTGGCTGGCGGCCCACTCACTCGATCGCCATGTCTGTTTGCCACAGTTTTCCCGGTGGTGCCGCACCCGGGCTCGCCCCGGCTGACGCAGTTTTCGCGCCGCCCCGGCTGACGCGGTTTCGTGCCGCCCCGGCAGACGCGGTTTTCGCGCCGCCCCGGCTGACGCGGTTTCGTGCCGCCCCGGCAGACGCGGTTTTTTGCCGCCCCAGCTGACGCAGTTCGGACTTAGCACTTTTTGGCTGAGCCTTGCTGGCGGCCCACTCACTCGATCGCCATGTCTGTTTGCCACAGTTTTCCCGGTGGTGCCGCACCCGGGCTCGCCCCGGCAGACGCGTTTTTTTTTTTCTTTCGCCCCGGCTGACGCAGTTTTCGCGCCGCCCCGGCAGACGCGGTTTTCGCGCCGCCCCGGCAGACGCGGTTTTTTGCGCCGCCCCGGCTGACGCGGTTTTTTGCCGCCCCGGCTGACGCAGTTCGGACTTGGCACTTTTTGGCTGAGCCTGGCTGGCGGCCCACTCACTCGATCGCCATGTCTGTTTGCCACAGTTTTCCCGGTGGTGCCGCACCCGGGCTCGCCCCGGCTGACGCAGTTTTCGCGCCGCCCCGGCAGACGCGGTTTCGTGCCGCCCCGGCAGACGCGGTTTTTTGCGCCGCCCCGGCTGACGCGGTTTTTTGCCGCCCCGGCTGACACGGTTCGGACTTTGCACTTTTCGGCTGTGCCTGGCTGGCGGCCCACTCACTCGATCGCCATGTCTGTTTGCCACAGTTTTCCCGGTGGTGCCGCACCCGGGCTCGCCCCGGCAGACGCGTTTTTTTTTTTTTTTCTTTCGCCCCGGCTGACGCAGTTTTCGCGCCGCCCCGGCTGACGCGGTTTCGTGCCGCCCCGGCAGACGCGGTTTTTTGCGCCGCCCCGGCTGACGTGGTTTTTGCCGCCCCGGCTGACGCAGTTCGGACTTTGCACTTTTTGGCTGAGCCTGGCTGGCGGCCCACTCACTCGATCGCCATGTCTGTTTGCCACAGTTTTCCCGGTGGTGCCGCACCCGGGCTCGCCCCGGCAGACGCGTTTTTTTTTTTTCCTTCGCCCCGGCAGACGTGGTTCCCCCCCCCCCCTCCGTCTTTCTTTTTGTTTTTTTTTTTCGCCGCGGCTGAAGTGGATTTTTCGGTGCCTCGACGCCCCGGTAGTCGCGGTTTTTCCGTTTCCGCACGGCCCCGGCTGACGCTGCTCGGTCACAGTCGCCTTTTGTGGTGATTGCAGACTTCTTGAGCGCGGGTGTTTTTTTTTTTTGTTGTTGTTGTTGTTTTATTACGCATTCGCTCCAGCAGACGCTGTTTAGACTTTTTGTTTCCTCTTTTATCCTGCGACGAGGTGACGAGGTTTATTCGGTGCCCCGCCGCCCCGGCTGAAGTGATTTTTCCTGTCCCGTGCCGCCCCGGCTGACGCGGTTGGGACTTCGCGTTTGTTCGGCCGCCACGGGTTTTGGCGCACTCGCTCGGTTGCTTGTTGTTGCCACTTGTTGCGAACCCAGGTTTCTTGAGCGAGCGCGGGCGTTTTTTCTTCCTTTCTTTCTTTGTTCTATGTGTTAGCGAATCGGCCTTTAATATCACACGAGGACTCACAACCAACAATTTTCAGTTTGAAGTGTAAAAAATCTGCAGGTGTTGACGTAACTGACTTGCCCCGTACCCTTGAGTACATCCATGAAGTTCTCGTAGTACTACTAAATCGCATTATTCCAAGTGGAGAAATTCCCATAAACTTGCAAACCTCTACACGAAAATCGGTGCGCGTGATAAAGTTGAAAATTATCGTCCGATATCAAATGTGCCTTCTATAACACAAATTCTAGGAAAAAAAAAAAAAAACACTTGTTCGCCGTTTTCTGCGCCGTGACTGGCAGCACTCCGGCGAAGCGAAACGGGGTCGATTCGAGCACGATATCGGCGTCTTTCGACGTGCTCGCCGGCGACCGTCGCACGAGTACGTCGCACGAGCGCGTCTGCCGGGGCGCCGTTTGCGAAGCCGACGCAAAAGTGGGAACCGCCGCTCGGATGATCGCCGCTTTCGGCAGAGTGAGTGTTGGCACTCCGGGGAAGCGAAACAGCGTGAATGCGCCCACGAAATCGGCGTATTTTGAAGTGCCCGCCGGCGACCGTCGCACGAGTACGGTAAACCGCGTCAGCCGGGGCGTAGTTCGGGACGCCGACGAAAAAGTGGGAAGCGCAACTCGGATCTTCGCCGTTTTTGCAGGAGTGAGTGGCGGCCCTCCTGCGAGACCAAGAAGCATCGATTCGTGCACGAATTCGGCGCCTTTCGACGTGATCGCCGGCGACCGTCGCTCGAGTAGGGCAAACCGCGTCTGCCGGGGCGGGCTTCGGGACGCCGATGCGAAAGTGGGAAACGCTGCTCGGATGTTCGCCGTTTTTGGCCGAGTGAGTGCTGGCACACGGGCGAAGCCAAACGGGGCCGATTACGGCACGATATCGGCGTCTTTCGACGTGCCCGCCGGCGACCGTCGCACGAGTACGGTAAACCGCGTCAGCCCGGGCGGAGTTCGGGACGCCGATGCGAAAGTGGAGAACGCCGCTCGGATCTTCGCCGTTTTTGGAGGAGTGAGTGGCGGCACTCCGGAGAAGCCAGGGAGCGCCAATTAGCGCACGATATCGGCGTCTTTCGACGCGCTCGCCGGCGACCGTCGCACGAGTAGGGCAAACCGCGTCTGCCGGGGCGGGGTTTACGACGCCGACGCAAAAGTGGGAACCGCCGCTCGGATGTTGGCCGTTTTTGGCAGAGTGAGTGCTGGCACTCCGGCGACGCGAAAGAGCGCGAATGCGCCCACGAAAGTGGCGTATTTGGACGTGCGTGACGGCGACCGCTGCAGGAGTACGAAAAACCACGTCAGCCGGGGCGAGCGACACACGGCGGTCTGGGTGCTTATCGCTGCTATTATAGGGGCACCCCGGCAGACGCAGAAAAAAAAAAAAAAATTTTCGACCTTCTTTTTTGCTGGTCGAGCTCGGGTAACCCAGGTCGCAATGGGAGCCGCGCACGAAAGCGGCGTCGCGAGACGCGTTCGCGGTCGCTAGTCGCACGAGCTCGGCAACCGCGTCAGCCGGCGCGGAGTTCGGGATGCCGACGGCTAAGTGGGTACCGCTGCTCGGATGTTCGCCGTTTTTGGCCGAGTGAGTGCTGGCACTCCGGTGAAGCCAAGGAGCGCCAATTCGTGCACGATATCGGCGTCTTTCGACGTGCCCGCCGGCCACCGCCGCACGAGTACGGCAAACCGCGTCTGCCGGGGCGGGGTTCGCGACGCGTACGCAATAGTGGGAACCGTCGCTCGGATGTTCGTCGTCTTTGGCCGAGCGAGTGCTGGCACTCCGGCGAAGCGAAACGGGGCCGATTCGGGCACGATATCGGCGTATTTCGACGTGCTCGCCGGCGACCGTCGCACGAGTACGGCAAAGCGCGTCTGCCGGGGCGAGGTTTGCGACGCCGACGAAAAAGTGGGAAGCGCCGCTCGGATCTTCGCCGTTTTTGCAGGAGTGAGTGGCGGCCCTCCTGCGAGACCAAGAAGCATCGACTCGCGCACGATATCGGTGTCTTTCGACGTGCCCGCCGGCCACCGCCGCACGAGTACGGCAAACCGCGTATGCCGGGGCGGGGTTGGCGACGCCGACGCAAAAGTGGGAACCGCCACTAGGATGTTCGCCGTTTTTGGCAGAGTGAGTGCTGGCACTCCGGCGAAGCGAAAGAGCGCGAATGCGCCCACGAAAGTGGCGTGTTTGGACGTGCTTGACGACGACCACCGCAGGAAAACGAAAAACCACGTCAGCCGGGGCGAGCGACCCATGGCGGTCTGGGTGCTTATCGCTGCTATTATAGGGGCACCCCGGCAGACGCAAAAAAAAAAAAAAAATTTTTTTCGACATTCTTTTTTGCTCGTCGACCTCGGGTGACCCAGGTCGCAGTGGGAGCCGCGCACGAAAGCGGCGTCGCGAGACGGCTTCGCGGTCGCTAGTCGCACGAGCTCGGCAACCGCGTCTGCCGGGGCGGAGTTCGGGACGCCGACGGCTAAGTGGGAACCGCCGCTCGGATGTTCGCCGTTTGTGGCCGAGTGAGTGCTGGCACTCCGGCGAAGCCAAACGGGGCCGATTCCGGCACGATATCGGCGTCTTTCTACGTGCTCGCCGGCGACCGTCGCACGAGTACGGCAAAGTGCGTCTGCCGGGGCGGGGTTTGCGACGCGTACGCAATAGTGAGAACCGTCGCTCGGATGTTCGTCGTCTTTCGCCGAGCCAGTGCTGGCAATCCGGCGAAGCCGAACGGAGCCGATTCGGGCACGATATCGGCGTCTTTCCACGTGCTCGCCGGCGACCGTCGCACGAGTACGGTAAACCGCGTCAGCCGGGGCGGAGTTCGGGACGCCGATGCGAAAGTGGGAAGCGCCGCTCGGATCTTCGCCGTTTTTGGAGGAGTCAGTGGCGGCACTCCGGTGAAGCCAAGGTGCGCCAATTCGCGCACGATATCGGCGTCTTTCGACGTGCCCGCCGGCCACCGTCGCACGAGTACGGCAAACCTCGTCTGCCGGGGCGGGGTTTGCGACGCCGACGCAAAAGTGGGAACCGCCGCTCGGATGTTCGCCGTTTTTGGCAGAGTGAGTGCTGGCACTCCGGCGAAGCGAAAGAGCGCGAATGCGCCCACGAAAGTGGCGTGTTTGGACGTGCTTGACGACGACCACCGCAGGAAAACGAAAAACCACGTCAGCCGGGGCGAGCGACCCATGGCGGTCTGGGTGCTTATCGCTGCTATTATAGGGGCACCCCGGCAGACGCAAAAAAAAAAAAAATTTTTTTCGACATTCTTTTTTGCTCGTCGACCTCGGGTGACCCAGGTCGCAGTGGGAGCCGCGCACGAAAGCGGCGTCGCGAGACGGCTTCGCGGTCGCTAGTCGCACGAGCTCGGCAACCGCGTCTGCCGGGGCGGAGTTCGGGACGCCGACGGCTAAGTGGGAACCGCCGCTCGGATGTTCGCCGTTTGTGGCCGAGTGAGTGCTGGCACTCCGGCGAAGCCAAACGGGGCCGATTCCGGCACGATATCGGCGTCTTTCTACGTGCTCGCCGGCGACCGTCGCACGAGTACGGCAAAGTGCGTCTGCCGGGGCGGGGTTTGCGACGCGTACGCAATAGTGAGAACCGTCGCTCGGATGTTCGTCGTCTTTCGCCGAGCCAGTGCTGGCACTCCGGCGAAGCCGAACGGAGCCGATTCGGGCACGATATCGGCGTCTTTCCACGTGCTCGCCGGCGACCGTCGCACGAGTACGGTAAACCGCGTCAGCCGGGGCGGAGTTCGGGACGCCGATGCGAAAGTGGGAAGCGCCGCTCGGATCTTCGCCGTTTTTGGAGGAGTCAGTGGCGGCACTCCGGTGAAGCCAAGGTGCGCCAATTCGCGCACGATATCGGCGTCTTTCGACGTGCCCGCCGGCCACCGTCGCACGAGTACGGCAAACCTCGTCTGCCGGGGCGGGGTTTGCGACGCCGACGCAAAAGTGGGAACCGCCGCTCGGATGTTCGCCGTTTTTGGCAGAGTGAGTGCTGGCACTCCGGCGAAGCGAAAGAGCGTGAATGCGCCCACGAAAGTAGCGTATTTGGACGTGCTTGACGGCGACCGCCGCAGGAGTACGAAAAACCACGTCAGCCGGGGCGAGCGACCCACGGCGGTCTGGGTGCTTATCGCTGCTATTATAGGGGCACCCCGGCAGACGCAGAAAGAAAAAAAAAAATGGGGACATGGCGTGCGTCACCGTGCGGCTTCGCAGCGTTGCCGAAGTCGCCGAGCCCTTCGACTGAGCCGAACGGCGGACAGGGAACGTTGGTCGGCCGTTCTAACCTGTCGGTGCCACGCCGAGACGTCGTTAAGGAAAACCGCGTCGTGGGCCTCTACGACGCCGTCGAGTCGTTGTACGTTTGGTGTCCAGCGTGTCGGCGGCGAGTAGCGGACACGTCGTTCACGACTTCGGTCTTTCGCAGTCGACGCGAACTTGCGGAGAGTCGTGGTGCCTCACGTTTTCGGCAGAAACCGCGGCGGAATTTTCCCGTGCGTGCGCGCACGACCTCGGTGCTGTGCCGTCAGCGTAGTGTTGCACAAACTCGTGGCCTACCCAAGGTGCGGTACGTTTGCGGCCGTATCCTCGGTGGGAATTTCGTGAGTAGGGTCGCAAATTCTACGACCTCGGCGGGTTTGAGAGCGACGTAGACTTGTGGCACGCTCAACATGCCACACGTTTCGGGGCACACCCGCGGTGAAATTTTCTCGAGTACGCTCGTATTAGGGCCCAAGGAGGTCTGGGTACTTATCGCTGCTATTATGTGGGGGTTCTCGTGAGCGGCGTACGCGAAAGCGACCGGGTGTCTGATATGCGGCGGGCTTCGGCCTCGTCAAGCGTGTCCTCGGGTCTGCTCCAGGGGAATCCACGGCAGTCGTCTGCAGCCTCATCCGCTTGATGCGTTAGGGGCTGGTTGTCGGACGGTGCCGTTTTACCACGATATCGAGGTGTGTTCCGTGTCGTCCTCGGGCGATTCAGATGCGAAAGCGCCGAAGACGCGGGCGTGACCCGTCGTCTGGCGGCTTTGCAGTCTCGGCTCCGTTGCTAGTTCCGGCCGGTCCACCGACAGTGCAGCGGGCTTGGGCAACCCGCACGGCGCGACCGAGTCGATGCAACGAAAAAGAGCGAGCATGAACGTGCTTCTTGCCGCACGGCTCCCACTCGTCTTTCGGGAAGGTTGTGCCGTAGCGAGCTCGAACGCCGTCATCTCGGAGTGCAAAATAAGCGTGTTGGGGCGCCTGAAGGTGGCCTCCGCCGCACACAGACTGCGTCCGGCCCGCCGAGGGCGAGGACGGACGCGCAGTCGAACGATTACCTGGTTGATCCTGCCAGTAATCATATGCTTGTCTCAAAGATTAAGCCATGCATGTCTAAGTACATGCCGAAATAAGGCGAAACCGCGAATGGCTCATTAAATCAGTTATGGTTCCTTAGATCGTTTCTTCCTACTTGGATAACTGTGGCAATTCTAGAGCTAATACATGCAGTGAGCCTGGAGCCCTTTGGGTAACGGGTGCTTTTATTAGACCAAGATCGATCGGGTTTCGGCCCGTATTGTGTGGTGACTCTGGATAACTTTGTGCTGATCGCATGGCCACGAGCCGGCGACGTTTCTTTCAAGTGTCTGCCTTATCAACTTTCGATGGTAGGTTACTTGCTTACCATGGTTGTTACGGGTAACGGAGAATCAGGGTTCGATTCCGGAGAGGGAGCCTGAGAAACGGCTACCACATCCAAGGAAGGCAGCAGGCGCGCAAATTACCCACTCCCGGCACGGGGAGGTAGTGACGAAAAATAACAATACGGGACTCTTTTGAGGCCCCGTAATTGAAATGAGTACACTCTAAATCCTTTAACGAGGATCAATTGGAGGGCAAGTCTGGTGCCAGCAGCCGCGGTAATTCCAGCTCCAATAGCGTATACTAAAGCTGCTGCGGTTAAAAAGCTCGTAGTTGGATCTCAGTTCCAGACGAGTAGTGCATCTACCCGATGCGACGGCTCGGACTGAACATCATGCCGGTTCTTTCTTGGTGCACTTCATTGTGTGCCTCGAGATGGCCGGTGCTTTTACTTTGAAAAAATTAGAGTGCTCAACGCAGGCGAGTCGCCTGAATAAACTTGCATGGAATAATAGAACAAGACCTCGTTTCTGTTCTGTTGGTTTTTGGAATACGAGGTAATGATTAAGAGGGACGGACGGGGGCATTCGTATTGCGGCGCTAGAGGTGAAATTCTTGGACCGTCGCAAGACGAACTACTGCGAAAGCATTTGCCAAGAATGTTTTCATTGATCAAGAACGAAAGTCAGAGGTTCGAAGGCGATCAGATACCGCCCTAGTTCTGACCATAAACGATGCCAACCAGCGATCCGCCTGAGTTACTCAAATGACTCGGCGGGCAGCTTCCGGGAAACCAAAGTATTTGGGTTCCGGGGGAAGTATGGTTGCAAAGCTGAAACTTAAAGGAATTGACGGAAGGGCACCACCAGGAGTGGAGCCTGCGGCTTAATTTGACTCAACACGGGAAAACTTACCCGGCCCGGACACTGGGAGGATTGACAGATTGAGAGCTCTTTCTTGATTCGGTGGATGGTGGTGCATGGCCGTTCTTAGTTGGTGGAGCGATTTGTCTGGTTAATTCCGATAACGAACGAGACTCTAGCCTATTAAATAGGTGCGGGGTTCCCAGCACCTTACAACCTTCTTAGAGGGACAAGCGGCTCCTAGCCGCACGAAACAGAGCAATAACAGGTCTGTGATGCCCTTAGATGTCCGGGGCCGCACGCGCGCTACACTGAAGGAAGCAGCGTGTCTTTATCCCTGTCTGAAAAGACTGGGTAACCCGTGGAACTTCTTTCGTGATTGGGATAGGGGCTTGCAATTGTTCCCCTTGAACGAGGAATTCCCAGTAAGCGCGAGTCATAAGCTCGCGTTGATTACGTCCCTGCCCTTTGTACACACCGCCCGTCGCTACTACCGATTGAATGATTTAGTGAGGTCTTCGGACCGATGTCCGGCGCGGCCTTTCGGTTGCGCCGGTCTGTTGGAAAGATGACCAAACTTGATCATTTAGAGGAAGTAAAAGTCGTAACAAGGTTTCCGTAGGTGAACCTGCGGAAGGATCATTAACGGATTGTGAAGGGTGAGCGCCTCAGCTGCGTCTGCGCCCGACACTTTCTGCCGCTGACCCCGTTTGGACGCGGGGTCGGCTTTTCCCCACGGGGCTGCCTGAATGTGGAGCGGCACCCCGTGACAAATTGTTGCGCCCAGCGGACGCCAACACCGCGACCTTGGACGGTCGGCCAGGTGGCGGACGCGGGTACAAACGGCGCAACGCACTCATAGGTCGGCTTTCGACCCGCCACTGCACCGTGGCTCGAAGCGCTCGAAATGCGCGACCCGACCGCTGCGGGACCGCCTAGTACTGTAAACAGGAGCGGCGGAGCGCGAACGGCGAGTCGTGGTTACGTCGGTAGAAGGCGAGGCTGCGCGTTCCCGAAACGCCAGCCGAGTGCCCTCCCGACCGTTCGAGCGTGCAAGAACGAGACCCGACAATCGCGCGGCGACTGCCAAGTACGAGAGGAACGGCACAAGCGTCGGCGGTCGGTCAAGGAACTGGCGATGTGACGGGTCCGCTGTGCACCAGTGCATACCGTCCCGCCGTCCGCGGCAAGCGCCTCCGCGTCCTCGGGTGACGGAGGCTGCCGGTCGGTTCTTGCAGGCGAGGGATCTCGCTGGCACCGGTTCGCGTTGACGCGCGGCCGGTCATGGCACGGCGATGCGACGGCCGAGGTGCGCAGTACTCGATGGAGGAACCGCACGCTCCGATGACCGTCCCGCCCTCCGCGGCGTATGCGTACCGACCGTAATGGTTGCAGCAGCGCCGGCCGGCTTTTGAATTCGCCACACGAAACACGGTGCGAGATCGCGGTTAGGGGAGCGTCGACGTTGCCAGGCGTTTTGCTTGCTGCCGAGGGAAAGGCGGCACGGCCACGTCGCGCTCGTCGCGATTAGCGGGTCTGCGCGCTTTGGGAAGGTGCCGCAACGACTTGCCGAAAGAGGAAGCACGGAAGAACGAGGGACTTGGACGTCCCGACAATTGAACGCACTTGCGGCCAGGCCCTTGCTGGCTTCGTTCTTCCGCCTCGAGTAGGCTCGTACGCGGCTCCGGCGCCGAAAGTGGTCCTTGGCACCGACTTCGGTGGACGTGGGAAGTGCCGCGCAAGTACGGCGCGCCTGGCTCCACCTGTTGGCTAAAGTAGGCAGCCGGATCGGCATTTTGGTGTGCGGTGGCAAACCGTGGATGCGAAAAAAGCTTGTGCGATTTCGTGGAACAAAAAGCGGGGGTCCCCCTTTTTATGCGGAGGAGACCGACCCGCCCGCCGTGGTGAACCGCGACGCCACGGTAAAAACGGGAGAGGCTTGTCGATGGGACCGTGCATCCCGCGCTCCACGGAGGCCGGGAGGCGGCCGCCCGAGGAAATGTGTAGCCGTCGAGGCCCGCATCTGCGTGCACTCTTATCCAAATGGGTGTACCGCAGGCATTTTCTGGTTAGGCGGGCCAATGAGAGCGAGCACACAACGATACCTACGGGTCCGGCTTGGAGAACCGGCTTCGACGCCTCCCGAGTATTTATAGAGGGGTGGACCACGAAAGCACTCGCAAGTAGCGGAAGCGAAACGCCGTCCGAAACACACCGTTTGCTCGATTTGCGGCAGCCGAAAAAGGCGCGGCAGAGTTTTGGAGTCCAAGCGTGCGCTGAAAAGCGCCCTTCTTGGCCACTGTTTGGCCGAGTGCCAGAAACGTTTGGTTTTGACTGTACGGAATTGAACAAACACTTTTTCACGACTCTAAGCGGTGGATCACTCGGTTCTCGGGTCGATGAAGAACGCAGCCAGCTGCGAGACTTGGTGTGAATTGCAGGACACACTGAGCACTGATTCTTTGAACGCACATTGCGGCCTTGGGTCTTCCCTTGGCTTCGTCTGTCTGAGGGTCGGATCACATATCAAGAGAGCCTTCGGCGCACAAGGGAACGTGAGCCGTCGACTCGTTTTGACCGCGTCGGCAACACGGACAGCACGCTGAACACCTCACAGCGAGCGCCAACAGCGGCCACTCAAGGGCGAGACGGTGGCGACCGTCGTGCCAGAGCCCAACCGAAACGGGGGCGACCGACTGCATTGAGGATGTGGCACCTCGTTGAGACCGCCGCAGGACTTCGAGTCGGAAGGAAGCCTGCAGGGAAAGTGCGGTCGAGGTTGCGTACTCCTCTCTGCGACCGGGCGCGCAAGAGCTGCGAGAGCCACGGACGCGCAACTTTAACGCACGGTAAACACGAGGAGCGAAAGCCGGCCAGCAAAGCTTCTCCAGCCGTGCGCAAAGTGCGCGAGATCGCAGCCTTGCGTTGCGCTTGTTGCCCTCGAAGTAAGCAGGGTGTCCCGTAGACCGGGCGCTCGAACACGCTGCGGGGCCGTGCCTCCTCCAGGCTTTGCCGCGCGAACAGGGAACGTTCGCGCGCAAAGCGCAGGGAGGTGAGGAGGCTGCGCCCGACGTTTGCGGTTCGCTGCGTACGCGGTTGATGCGGAGAGCACGGCGCGACGACTTGCCGCGAAGCGGAAAAAGTCTCCCGCACGAGTTGGCGAAACGTTGGCGAAGCTTAAGGCGTTCTCGTCGTAGTCCGCCGTCGGTCTAAGTGCTTCGCAGTTCCCGTCCCGTTCAAAAAACTGGGCCACTCCAGTTGGGGCGGGGGCGACGCTACACGAGACGATGCCTCTCGCCAGGCTGCGTGGCTGCCCTTGCGGCGGCGGCGACTGGCCTCGGCGGTGTTTGGGCTTTCGACACGGTCGTTTATCACGCAACTGCTCGGACGACGCACGCGCGCAGCGGAATGCCGCTTGCCAGCCTTGTGAAGATGTGACCCTGTACAGGGTTGCGGGCGCACTTGGTAGGGCGTCGTACTCGGTTCGCGATGGGTTTACGAACGTGTCCCGTCACTTCCACGTCACACCGGTTGTGCGCCGCACGCGTGCAGCGGGGAAGCCGATTGCCAGCCTTGTGAAGAAGTGGCCCTGTACAGGGTTGCGGGCGCACTTGGTAGGGCGAGCGCACGCGGTCGTGCAGGAAGTTGATGGAAGCGAATGTATCCGCTGTCGACCTCAGATCAGGCGAGACAACCCGCTGAATTTAAGCATATCACTAAGCGGAGGAAAAGAAACCAACAGGGATTCCCCGAGTAGCTGCGAGCGAAACGGGACCGAGCCCAGCACCGAATCCCCCGTCCTTGCAGGCGGTCGGGAAATGTGGTGTATGGGAGGCGACGTTCTCGGGTGTTTGCGACGGTGCAAGTCCCCCTGACAGGGGCTTGTCCCAGAGTGGGTGCCAGGCCCGTCTCCGCCGTTGCGCGCCCGGGATGGAGCCTCCCGTGAGTCGGGTTGCTTGAGAGTGCAGCCCTAAGTGGGTGGTAAACTCCATCTAAGGCTAAATACGACCGAGAGACCGATAGTTCACAAGTACCGTGAGGGAAAGTTGAAAAGAACTTTGAAGAGAGAGTTCAAGAGTACGTGAAACCGCTTAGAGTAAAACGGGTGGGCCCTCGAAGCTCGAAAGCGGTGGGATTCAGTCTCCGGACGATCGCGGAGCCGGCGGCGTCAGGTAAACGGTCCCCTTCGGGGGACTGTTCCGGCTGCTGGCACGCAGACGCGGTCTCCGGGGTGCG
>NW_027465423.1:0-28152 GCF_043290135.1 Rhipicephalus microplus | reverse complement strand
GATTATTGGTGTGTTCGCATCACGCAGCAATGTGAAGTCCGAGACGTTAGGCAAAATAATCCTCGAAGCAGTAGTCATGAGCGAAAACGCCGGTCTGCACGTAGACTTTATCACCACTGATGGAGCTGCGTGGAACAGAAGCATGTGGCACTCATTCGGCATACACGGCAGGAAAGAAAACACAGTATGTAGAAGGCAGCACCCTACAGACTCAGAACGTTTTCTGCACTTCATCTCGGACTTCCCACACCTTCTTAAATGTGTGAGGAACACCTTTGTTCGAACGGGCGTGAAACTGCCAGAAGGCCATGCCAGTGTTGACCCTATTGACTGTGCCCGGAAGCTTGATGAACAGCATGACACGACTCTCAAAGCCATGCCTCATATTAGCAAATCGGTTGTGCATCCCAATGGCTTTGAGAAAATGAGGGCAAATTATGCAGTGCGGCTTTACAGTGATGAAGTCCTCAGAGGCCTTTTCTTGTACAATGCAACCATCGAAGAAAAGCATGGGAGCACAGCGGCGACAGTCAGCTTTGTGGAAAGAATGAGAAGGCTCATTGAGGCCATGACTTCAAGGTGCAGTTCGGGTGCACTTAAGCCTGGAGGGATGCACGAGAAGTGCATTCAAAACTTCTTGACTTACCTGGACGATGGGAAACAGCTGCTGGCTCCGGAGGTTTCCTAAGCCGCAGTACAGCCGAGGGGCTTCGTGTTACCTTATCAAGCACGCTACACCTTCTCCGCTACCTGACGATGAAGTTGAACTTCAGCTATATGATGACATGCCGCTTGAGTCAGGACCCCCTGGAGAGGCTGTTTGGAATCGTCCGACAAATGTCTGGATGCAATGATCATCCGACTGCCTCCCAGTTCCTAATCTCGGTCAACACTTTGAGCTTCCAGAATTTGGCAAAACCACCGAAAGGAAGCAATGTGTTCTCAGGACTGCTGAGAAGTCTGCTGGGAGCTGACAACGGAAAGGACCTCACTCCTCGGAGGAAATTAGACGAGCTTCTTGACGTAGGAAACCTTGCCGAAGCACATGAAGTGCTCAATGAATACGGCCACGGCACCGAGCATGCAGACATGGTCGTGCAAAGCAGCGATGCCAGACTCATATTCTACATGGCTGGATATGTGGCAAGAAAAAGCGTTGCGAGCACCAAATGTGCAGAGTGCAGCCAGCAGCTCCTACAAGGCGAGAACGATCCATCTCCAGCTGCAGCATTTCTCACGGCTGCTGTTGACCGAGGAGGCCTGCTGTACCCATCAGTCAAGCTCAATGAACTCGTGACCACTCTCGAGAACACTTTTACCCACTGCTTCAGTGTTACAGAAGTCAAACCTGACAGCATCATGGACTTGGTTTCCTTTTGCAGTTAAGAAAGCTTACACTTGTTGGCTGCCCTGACCACAGTATGTCCCTCACAAACAAAATTATCAAGTTTTATGTTCTTACTAGGCTCCACTTTCATGTGAAAGCCCAGAACAGCAAACGAAACGCTAAGCAGGAAAGAATGAAATTGCTGAAGCTTAGACGCGTGCTCTGAGTTTGATATTGTAACTTTAAGCTCTATTGATTTTTTTTTGCCGAGTGGAAAGTGATTGTATGCCTCTTATTACTTAGTGCCAAGCGATGCGCTGTCTGTGTGCAATGTTTCAATGTTTTTAACTACTCCCGAGCGTATGTAAATGTGCGTATTTTTTCATTTTATTTTATTTTACCCTGTATTCCATGATGTGCAATAGATCTTCCTAATAATATGATGTGCAATAAATATTTGTTTTATTTTCCTCGCCCAGAACTTTGGTAATATTTTTTTTAAAAAAACGCCGTCGCCTTGCACTCCAAAACACTGCAGGGATATGCGAACGAAAGCTTTAATTTGCGCAGATTCAACGTCACAGAAGTCTTGCAGCGGCAGCCAATTTCTTTTAATGCTTGAAATGGCGTTCTATCAGCCATCGTCACAGTGAGTTATCTGAAGAAGAAGAAGAAGAAGAATAACTTATTTATGAAGTCCAGCGAAGTTGATTTGGGGCGGGCCTAGGCGTCGGCCACGAGCCCTTGGGCTCGGGCGGCTTCCTCGGCTCGCTGGACGGCCCACAGTTGTTGTTCGAATGAGGAGCTGAGCAGAGCCCCCTCCCAGCGTGTCCTGCGGTCCGAAACTGCCTCTTCGTGGTTTTCATCGTTGCTTTCATCTAAACTCGAGCATTCCCATAGTATGTGTGAAAGTGTCGCCCTTTCATCGCAAACCTTGCATTTTTCTGTTAAATACAGATCAGGGTAACAGAGACTAAAGAGAACTGGATTCGGATAAGTATATGTTTGCAGTTGTCGCCACGCAACTGCCTGTTTTTTATTTAACCTGTTGTGTGGCGGAGGGTACTTTCGCCTTTCTAGCTTATAGTGCTGCGTTATTTCGTGGTAACTAGTCATGCGGTCCCCCCACTCCCACTCCCCCCCGCGTGGAACTTCGTCCGAGGCGGCGTCGGCGTTCGCAACGGCTCGGTTCGTGAGTGCTCGAGCCGCCGCGTGCGCCGCCTCGTTGCCGGCCAGCGGGGTTTGTGTGTGTGCGGGGGTCCATATGACGAAAGTGTCATTTTTTTCCCGAATTTTGTCTTCGTTAGTCATTAGGATTCGCAGCGCCTCTCGGGAGACACGACCGTTCGCATAGTTGCGTATCGCTGCTTGCGAGTCACTAATTACTACTTCGGCCTCAGTGGTCGCCACCGCGAGTGCTATGGCCACCTCCTCGGCCGTCTCGGTCAGTGGCGTTTGCACCGTAACGCTCGTCATGCATGTCCCTTTACCGTCGACCACCGCGGCCACGTAACCACACCTTCGCGCGTATCTGGCCGCGTCCACGAATACCGCTTCCTTGCAATTTCCGAATTTTCTCTGCAAGTCCTGCGCTCTCTGGTTTCTTCGGCCGGTGTGATGTTCCGGGTGCATATTTTTGGGCAACGGCGGAATCACTATCTTTTCCCTCACCATCACGGTTATGTCGGCTTTTTCGCCTTGCTGCGTGTGATAGTGATTCCCAGTTTTTCGAGGATGTACCTGCCCGTTTTAGTCTTAGAAAGTCGTTCATACTGTGCTACGTTGTGCGCTTCTATTAATTCGTCAAGCGTGTTGTGCAAGCCTAGTTCTAATAATTTCACTGTGCTTGTGTTCATGGGTAAGCATAAAGCTTGCTTATACACTTTCCTGATTAAGCAATCTAATTTTATCTTCTCGGCGACGTGCCAATTCAAGTAAGAGGCAACGTACGTGATTCTACTGAGGACAAAGGCTTGCACAAGTCTAATAGTGTTCCCTTCTTTCATACCACTATGTCGGTTCGTAATTCGTTTTAGAAGTCGGATTGTCTGATTTACCGCGTGTTCCAACCTGCGAACAGTTTCGCCATTGTGGCCATTGGCTGCAATATACAAGCCTAACACGCGTATAACGTCTACTTTGGGGATGACGTGGCCTTCCGAGGTCGTTAGCTGTATCGCTTCCTCTGCGTGATTTGCGCTTTGTTCGCTGTATTTGGGCTTTCGACCTCTGCGCGTAGGTCTGTAAACCAGTAGCTCCGATTTCTCAGCCGAGCAGGTGAGGCCCGTGTCCTCTAGGAATCTTTGAACCGTATCGATGGCTCGCTGTAGCGTCTGTTCTATTTGGCCGTCACATCCCCGAGTTACCCACAGAGTAATGTCGTCTGCGTACAGACTGTGGGAGAGCCCGTCAATCTCTTCTAATTTAGCTGGTAACCCTATGAGTGCGAGGTTAAAGAGCAAGGGCGAAATCACCGAACCCTGAGGAGTGCCGGCGCTGCCCATCTCTATCTCTCCTGACTCTAATTCTCCCAATGTGATCCTCGCTGTCCTGTCCGTTAGAAAATCACGGACGTAGTCGTACGTCCTTTTACCGAGTCCTAGTTCTATTATTCGGGTAAGTATAGTCGAGTGCTTGACATTATCAAACGCCTTCTTTAAATCTAGGCCTAAGATTGCTTTGGTAGAAGTGGTCATGCTGTCTATTACCTGGTGCTTGAGTTGTAGCATGGCGTCCTGCGTGGAGAGGCTCTTCCTGAAGCCCAGCATGGTGTGAGGAATCAGATCGTGGTCCTCGAGAAAGTTTGTTAGTCTCGCGAGGACCACGTGCTCCATGACCTTACCAACGCAGGACGTCAGCGATATCGGCCTTAGATTTTCCAGCTGTATGCGCTTTCCTGGTTTGGGTATCATAACGATGCGGGCGGTTTTCCACTGTCGGGGAATACGTCCCTTTTCCCAGCATTCGTTAAGGAAAACCGTGAGGTGCTCTATCGATGTGTCATCTAGATTCCGAAGCGTTTTGTTCGTAACCCCGTCTGGTCCGGGCGATGATTTCGTGTTGAGCCTGTGCAGCACCGCGCGTACTTCAGCAATGCTGAAAGGTCTGTCCAAGCACTCGTTCGCAGTGCCTTTGTATTCAGAGTGGAGCACGGGTCTAGTCGGATTAGTGTATCTCATCCTGAGTTCATGCAAGAGTTCTGCGTGGGTGCCTTTGTAGACGTTGATTATCTTGTTGACATTTTGCCTATATGCTGTTTTTGTCTCCTCTGGATCCAGCAGGAACCTGAGGAGATTCCACGCCTTGGTGAACCCTACCCGACTATCCATGCTATTACACGTCTCTTCCCACTGTGACTTGCAAAGCTGTAAAGCGTATTCCTCGATGTCTCTATTCAGTTTAGCTATTCGCCTACGTAAAGTCCTATTGTGTCGTTGTACTTTCCACCGGGCTTGTAGGCTACGTTTAGCCTCCCACATATGCAGAAGCTTACTATCTAGGACCTGGAGGTTTGCTTCAGGAGGGACCTCATGCGTTGCTGCCGCGACATCTTGCCTCAGCATTGATGTCCACTTTTCTATATCTTCGATATTTTCCGAGGAGTCAATCCTATTTTCCCTGTTTTGCCTAAACTTGTCCCACTCTACAAGTTTTAGTAGCTTGCTTTTCTTTTTGCACGGCCCCGCATTGGCACGAATTTCTACAATAGTGTGATCACTGCCCAAATCCTCCTGTGTATTCGTCCAGCATACGTTTGTTATGTTTTTAACGAACGCGAGATCTGGTGACGTATCAGCACAAACACTATTTCCTTGTCGCGTAGGCGCGGAGGGTCGGTAATGAGAGTGAGACCCTCCAGTAGAGCATCCTCCCATAGGTTTTTGCCTTTCAGGTTTTCGTATTTGTAGCCCCATGCGGAATGATGAGCGTTAAAGTCTCCCGCTACGAGGAGCGCTCGGGTCCCCGCGATGCCGGCCGCCTTCTTGAGTAGCGCGCGGAAGCGGTGCTTAAGTCGAGGGCTACTATACACATTAAGAATGAAAAGACTATTGTCTCGATTCTTTGGAGGTACTATCTCCACCAACAGGTGCGGTATCGCGTTTACCTTTATCTCATGCTGCGTTACGGTTAGGTTACGTTTGACTAGCGTCGCGACGGCCGGTTTGTCCCGAGGAGCGCTATCCTGAAATGACCTGTAACCGGATAACTTAGCTTTAACGTTAGTTTCCTGTAGAAGTATCACATCTGGCTTCTCCTTGTTAATCAGGTACTGTTGAAGATGTCCCCGCTTTCTAGCGTATCCTCTACAATTCCATTGCCAAATTACGTAATTTTTAGTATTGTGAGTAGCCATGATGATAGTAAAATTTAATATTTGCCAGTGTTCTCCCTAGTCTCTGTGTCCACTGGTCTGTGGTACGGTTTCCCAGTCTGTTTGAGGGGCCCGCAGCTGCTAGCTGGCAACCTTCGCTCGTTGTTTTCAACCCTCATCTGCAGGGTGGCGAGTTGTTGCTGTATTTGCTGCATTGTAGTTGTTATCTGCTGCATCGCGCCTGTAAGCTGGCTAAGCATTCGTTCCATTTCTGCTTTACGCGTGTTCTTTTCATCCTCTATTTCTTTCCTGACTATGCTTATGTCGTCTTCTACATCGTGCCGTTTCCTATCCCTTTCCTCTGTTTTATGTGTTTGAATTTCGGCTTGCGCCGGGTCCACTTCAACTGCCCTGCGTTTCGAGGGGGTCGGCACCGTTTCATCCTTAGATAGTACCTCCCCTGGATTGTCCTGCAATCGGATCGTTCCGCCCTTTTTAGCTACCTCATTTTTTAGACTAGCATTTTCCTCCCTGAGTTCCTCAATTACGTTTTTGTATCTAATGTTATCTCTCTCCAATTGCTCGAGTCGTTTTTGAATTTGCATGATCATGTCGTGTTGACCTTCACTGTTAGAAAAGGCAGTGCCAGACCGCGCACGCTCGCCGGAGGCGGCTGCCGCCCAGCTCACCTTGGAGGCTTTGGGTAGACTGTCGTTACCACCGGGTCCGGCAGCTCGTGTCGCTGTAGTGTCGGTACTGGCGGGAGACGTGCCCTGGGACTTAGGTCTGTCCTTGGCTCGTTGGTGCTCGGCGTTCCTCGACCGAGAGCGGGAGTGAGACCGGGACCGGGAGCGGGAGCGAGAACGCGAGGCGGATCGGCCTCGTCTCTCCCCACGCAGCGCCGAACAGGCGTGTCCACTTTCGCCGTACACCCTATAGCTCTTGTCTGCGTCCTCCTCACGTTGCCTTCTTTCCCACTGGCGTTTCTTCACTATGTAAGGAGTTCTGTACTTGGCTTGGCATTTCCTGTCTCCGGTAGGGTGGTCCTTGCCGCAAAGTCGACATCTGGGCTCACAGCAGTGGTCTTGCGGTGGATCATCACAGCCACAACCTCTGCATCTTCTACTCTCTGGGTTGGGGCAAACGTCGGATCGATGTCCAAGTCGGCCGCAAGCGTAGCACGTCTCGTACTGTTTCTTGTAGAGCACGCAACGGTGCTCCGTTCCGTTGTAGTATATGTAGCGCGGCACTACACTTCCTTCGAATACGACGATAGCGTGTGCCGTGCTTCCCATCCTCTTCGCGTGCAATAACGAAGGGTTGTGCTCGTTGACGAGGTGTCTCTCAATATCCTCAGGAGAATCTTCGTCGGGAATCCCACGGATGATGCCCTTGGTTGTATTTTCCGGCGCGGCTGCATATGCCCTCGCTGCGTAATCTTTGTCTCCCATGGTTAGCTTGGAGATTTCACAATATCTTCTGGCTCTCTCTTCCGATGGAGTGCTCACTACTACAATATTCTGTCTTTCGTTTACGCGAAAGATATCGCCTCTGGTTTCCTCTTGGTTCAGTCCGGCAGCGGCACGTATGCTGTCGCCGATCCGAGCAGCACGATGTGTCCTGGTGCTGAAGCCATCTCTAGGGCGTACGATGACCTTGATGTCGTCCACCGGCAGATTCGGTTTTTTGGTCGCCATGCTGAGTCGTCGCACGTTTCTGGCTGCTCTTTTGACAAACGCTTCATCATCGTTGAGCGCGTCAGCGGTCTGCGCAGCAGGGTCAGTGCCCGCGACGCGCGCCTTGCGTTCCTTGTATTTGGCCCGAACCTCGAGCCAGCCATTCTCCTTGCGGACATCTGTCGGCGATATTTCTTCACCGTCTACGTGAACAACTTCCATTGCAGTCGAGGATAAAGCCGTTAAGCGAGTAGCAAAGGGGCGTCGCACTGCTCGCTGGGTTCGGCATAGACGCCGGCCGCGTCTGCAGCGCGAGCGACGGCGTCTACCGGTGCTGCGTTAGGCTTAGTTCGTGTGCCAGTGTGGCACCGCAATAAATGAGCTACAGTGTCCAGAAAAGCGGCTCACCTCCGAAAAACTTGATATAGGCAGGATTCGCTGACCTTCCAGAAACTGCTGAGTAGAATGCCGTTGATCGAAGATCTGAATTTCTGCCACAAACATAAAACATCCGCGGAACCGACGTGAAACGCGTCCGCACCCTCTGGCCCCCTGGCGGCATCCCTGAGTTATCTGAATCGCCAATTTATCTGAATCATGCTTCAGCAACAGCATCTTTGAAAGGTCCGCGCGCTCAAGGCGCGCGCGCGTAACTAGCATCACCATTCCGCCGACAGCGCCACCGCCGCGCTGCTCGAAACGAAGGAGCGGCTCCGAGCTCCCGTTGGCGTCACCTCCCAATTCTAGCCACCATAGCACGGCGCAGCGCCTGCATTGCAGCATGTCAGCGCACGTTATCGTTATAAGCTACTGTATATGCTACCTTTAGGTACGTAAAGGTTGCATATACAGTATTTCTAGCGCGCGTTTGAGCGAAGCGCCCTCTCTCTCTCCATAAGGAGAGGGTGCCGCGTCATAAAGCCAGCGCTGACGTGCTGCAACGCACACGTGTGTGCAGGCTTAAACATATGCATGGGCGTCAGCAGGATTTTTGTCTGGGAGAAGGTAGGCGCCCCCCTTTTTCTGTGGAGAAAGTATATGCATGTTCCGCGAGAGTTTTATCCATGCTGCGCCCCCTTTTTTATTCGTAGGGCGCGGCACCGTATCAGAAAGCCACGCGCTGACATGCCGCTACGCGTACGTGCGGTTGTGCGCTCTCTCTCCATTAGGAGGGGGCACCACGTCAGAAAGCCACGCCATAGGTGTTCTGTGGCCTGACCACACGCGCTGGCGTGCTGCAACGCGCACGTGTGGTCAGGCTTAAACTTGCATGGGCGTCGGCAAAATTTTTGTCTAGGGTGGGCCGACATAGGCGCAAAACCACGTTGCACGCCGCTAGGGAACAGAGGTTGCGTAGCTTAGGTAGGGCGCAGTTGCCCGGACCCCCCTGCTGACGTCTATGCCTCACTTCTCAAAAGAAAAAAAGCTAACAGCCATATGTTAATCGAGTTCATTACCGAATAGTATCCTTATATTGTGACAGTTTGCTTGGATTTGTTACTTGAGCATCAAATGCAGATATCTCGTCTGCATGAGGTCCTACGGTACTTTGGCCACACATTATCTGCCAACATATCTATCGATCAATACTGTGTGCATTTGACGTTCCGCTAATACCGTCCTCCATGCATTCCATGCAGCTATCATGACCACATTCGTCATTCGCGCGTCGGACAACTCTTCACGGGTTCGTTTAGTGACGCGTTGGAACCCAAACATGCTCTCACAACAAAGGCAAAAAAATAAAATAAAAACGTCACTAGAATAGCTGACCCTATGTGCCACCAAACTAAACAAAATTAGGTCAGCGTAATGGCTTGTCTACTTTAATTAAACTAATCTTAATACAAAATAAGAATGAACGCCCATTTATTCACAGCCCAACTCTTATGTGACATAGCGTCATTTTTTCTACTGTATTTGTTTCTTATCCCTACTTTCCCAGCCACCATCCCCCCTGCCCCTATTGTTGAGTAGGGAACGGGATGCTATCTGGTTAAGCTCCCAGCCTTCCTCTTTTTATCTTCTTCTTCTGCTTTACTGAATCATACTTTACTCTTGCAATGTAACCCCATCTCACTTAAAACTGGAAAGAGCTTCTTGAATTATGATAAAATGCCTCCCTCCCACGCTGCCAGTAATACACCTACCCGAGCAGCATGCACATTAATCATTTTTGAAGCAACACCTGAATTGTTAAAGCCTCAATTCCCAATCTACAGCAACGTTGTATCAATAAAAATACACATACAAGTGCTCCTAGCACCACACGTGTACATTACAAAGCTCCATCAAAGTAAAAAGTTTCTGGAGTTCTTCCAAACAAAATGGTGTTGTTGCCATAGCGAGTAGGCTCTCTTTGAGATAGTCATCTGCGAGCACCCCTAAATTTCGCAATCAGAAGTTGGTGGCATATGCACGACTGCAAATACAGGTGCACTGTACACAATAGCGACAGCGATATATTCTATAAACAAGAATGTTTTGACGAAAACATATCAGCCCTCATCTTTTATTGAAGGGCGATGCTTAAAATCATCAGAAGGTACACGTCTTATGAGGTGATGTAAGGAAATACATTGATACATGTAATGCCCGTCCCGCAACGCCGACGGTTTCCTTCGTGATGTCCAGCGCATTATGATGCTTGGCAAATCTTCAAATGTATCAAGCTTTGTAGATGGTCTTATTTTGTGCATATACTGACCTAGAAGATGATTCAGATTTTTAGAGGAATAGAATTTTCACACTTCCTTCCCATTCTAGTTTTTTGGTCTTGCTTTATAACAAGCTGAATGACGAGTAATACGGCACAATCTGTTGTCACAAACCTTTCATCTAGAAACTCATTTGCACCACACTCTTTTTTGTTTTTGTTTAGCGATTGGGATGCATGCTTTATACAGCCTTTTTGGTAATAATCATGCTACCTTCTCTTAATATGAATGCTTTATACATATTTACATTAGCATGAATACATTTTTTTCTGTTCCACCTACACTTTTCTGTTGCGGGTCCACAGGTGGCGGCGCATAGCTTTAGGAGTAAAGGATGCACTAAAGTGGACTCAGTATAAAGGATGCTCTCCTGTGTGGGTGCGCATGTGGGTAATGAGGTGCGGTTTCATTAGAAATGATGCATCACAATGGTCACACGAAAAAGGACGCTCTCCTGTGTGAGTACGCATGTGCGTAATGAGATGTGTTTTCTGCAAAAACGATGCATCACAATGGTCACAGGAAAAGGGACGCTCTCCTGTGTGGGTGCGCATGTGGGTCTTGAGGGTCCCACTGACTGAAAAGGATGCATTGCAGTGAGCACAGGAATAGGGACGTTCTCCCGTGTGGGTGCGCAAATGAGCCACGAGTTTGGAGTTCTCAGTGAATGCAGCTGCACACAAGTGGCTCTGAAAGGGGTATTCGCCCATGTGTATGCGAAGGTGTCTGTTCATGGAACCCCTTTTCTTGGTCACATAGCTGCACTGCGGGCAGGAATGCAGTTCCGACGAAGGGAACTGCTCCAGGGATGCCAAAGACAAGGAAACTGCAATGTCACAGGAAGCATAAAAAGGCAACACTTACCATGTGTCCCAAACTAGTACTGCCCGTGACTATACACATACATGGCTGCAGCCACAAGAAATAAGAATTGCTGCATTTATAATTACATTATACTCTTGGCGTACCACATGGTACCATTGATGTGGTACGGTACACCCAGCACATGTCTCTCCAAGCCTGCAGTTGTCTCCGCACAAATGCTAGAATATATACACGAGAGCATCTGCTGCCAATGCACACAAGTCCATTTTGGAAAACATTTAAATACTATATAAAAAGTCAATATTATTGACATGTGTACCATCATAGTAAGCACAAACAATTATGTTTTAGCATAATGCATTCAAGTACTTGTTGAAGATGTTGTTCCTTCATTTGTAATATAGCAGAATAAAAAAAAACAGTTGGTGCACAATAATTCCAAGCCTGTGCAAAATCTGAAAGCCCACTCCAAAATCACGAAGCTTTACAGGGCAAAGTGCAATTGATGTAACCAAATTTACACACCTATTATCAACCTTCTGCAGTACAAATGTGAAATGTTGTTACAAAGTGTCACAGAAACTACTAGTTGACAAGGTTATTTCTCTCTCTATTCCCTCACAAATCACAAATATTTGGACTGCTAAACAGATTCTACAGTACTGCATGGTTGCAAACTGAACAGCTTAAATCAATTATTGTAAGTATGGGGCTGATTTATGCTCATGATATGAAGCAAACCATTTTTTTAAAGATTTCATATAGAACCAGCACAGTAGAATGGGAATATGATATTCAACTAAACTCAAGATAACCGATCTGAGGTAGCAGTCAGCAAGCACTCTCACATCACTCTCACAAATTTGAGCTCATAACAGGTTAAGCAGACATAACACTGCAAAGCAGATGATTTCCAAGAAGCTGGCCCAATTAACTTCTGGTGAATTCCAAAACATGCAGCTCTTTGGATGCTCCATACGAGGAGTGGACCCACCTGTAACAGCATAGACATCATTGTTAGAGCCAGAATGAACACACACACAGTGCACATACACATAATTTGACCCTCAGCGTAAACCAGACTAAATTTCACATAAAAAAATGATAAGCACTTTTTGCTAACACTGTAATTGACTGTTTACTGATTTTAATAACCAGTTACATGTAACATCTAGTTAGGTTTTTAAGAAAGGACGCCAGCTGTAGAGGAAAATAAATACTTCAAACACTTTCATTTGGTAGTAACCGCACAGTGGAAGACCTACAATGGCGCTTAGCAGCATAGAGGGTGCAAATGTTCAGACAAGCAATGTGGGCTGCTCTGCATTTGTTTCTTCATAATGACTCTGTTTCTTCATAATAACTTTCCATGCCAGCTCAGTATTCGAAAAGGTGCTGTTAGGGCCTCATAGGCATGGCCACATCATATTGACACGTGTCTACATGTGGACAAAAACGATGATGGGGGGATTTAGCGGACACCAGATAGTGGGCCTCTGGCTTGACGAAAGAACAAGGAAGAAGATCTTGCGGCTCAGCTGTCCAGACATTATTGCACTGCAAGAAACGTGGCTGTCAGCACATAATTCGTTTTACCTACCTAATTTCCGGTCTTTTCGCCTGGATCGCCCATCCAAAGGTGGAGGTTTAGCGTTCTTTGTCAATAATAAAATTAGTTCAAAGATCAAAACTTCGTACAAAAGTATATCCCCCGAATGTGAAATTTTCGCTTTAGACATCACCTTGCCTGGATGCTCTCCCTTCTCTCTGGTAAATCTTTACTTTCCTCTGGGTGTACAAGACACGCGATGTTTAGACATGGCTGTTAGTTCGTGGTGCACAGAAAAAATTATGGTTGGAGATTTTAATTCTCACCACACTAGTTGGGGTTTTAGGACTGATCAATGTGGACAACGCTTGTGGGACTGGTCTATAGACCATAATTTATCATGCCTCAACGCTAGAACTCCCACATTTATCCGAGACCGATCCCGCTCTGCCTTAGATTTGAGTTTTATAAGCTCGGGTATTTCTAGCGTATCTTGGACTACTCTAGACTGCGCCACCAACAGTGACCACTTACCAGTACTGTTTGAAATTTCTTGCCCCATTATTCCATCTTACTCCCAAGCTCGAACCTTTATCAATTATTCCAAATTTAAAAATGACCTAGAAGTTGCTTTGACTACCCCCACTGAAGACAACGATGAAAATAAAGCCATGAAATTAAGTGCGGTAATTAAAAGAACGTTCAAAAAAGCAGAATTTTCTATTGAGTCTGATACGAGAAAGCCTTGTAGTCAGTGGTGGAATTCTGAGTGCTCTCGTGATCATAGACGACGACAAGCGGCTTGGAAGCAGCTAATTCATAATCAGTCCCCCAAAAATTGGGCAGATTACAAGTTTATTGCTGCTACATTTAAGCGCACCGTGGCTAAAGCTAAAGAAGACTATGACAAAAAACATTTCGACTTTCTTTCCAAACCTAGAAATAAGAAAGCGTTATTCCGATATATGAGATCGCGCAAAATTCTGCCGTCTCTAGCTAACTCTGATTATGACAGGTTATCGACGGAAGAAATGACTAATTCGTTAGAGGCAATCGGAAGAGGTTTAGCTAACAGATTTTCGTCGACTTTGACAATCAACTGGCAAAAGTCCTCTATAAAGACTGACTACGAAAAAGTGACATTGTCCGAAATGTCAAGCGTAATTAGAAACTTACCCTCTTCGGCTCCTGGTCCTGACGGTATAACAGTTCCTATGATTAAAATTTTATTCCAGATATCACCCGGCGACGTCCTCAACCTTATAAACTATTCCTTAAGCAATGCCTGGATACCACATGACTGGAAAATAGCTAGAGTGATTCCCATATTAAAAAAACAAGGGTCAGGTTTTAACATTGACAACATCAGACCAATCTCTCTAACATCTCACCTGATCAAAATTATAGAGAGAGTTCTCAATAATAGAATAAAAGTTTGGATGGCTGACAAGCTAATATTGAAACCATTTCAAATAGGTTTTCGTAGCGAATGCTCAATTTGGTGTGCTCATGCCGACTTAGAGAGCCGAATACAGCTTGCCCGAAAAAGACGACAATACGCGGTACTAGTAACACTAGACATAGATAAAGCTTATGATAGCGTTGAGCACTCAATTTTATTGAATTCTTTACACGAATGTGACTTTCCGCGATATATTGTTGATTGGGTAGCAGAGTTTCTAAAATCGAGAGAATTTTATTGTGCAAAGGATGGATGTCACTCATCTAAATTCAAACAGCAACGTGGAGTACCTCAAGGGGCGGTCCTATCTCCGCTGTTATTCAATGTGTTGATGAGCTCAATTCCCATTGAACGAGATATCACTGTCTACATTTATGCAGACGACATTGCATTTTTCGTTGCAGACAGTGACATTTATTCTTTGCATCAAAAATTGCAAAAGTACATGTATTCTCTTGAAATTTGGCTGCATTCAATTTCATTGTCTCTAAACATCAGTAAAAGTGCGCTCCTGGTGTTCCCTATAGCAGATTCTATTCAAATTTCAGTACTTTATAATCAGGAACCGATTCCACAAGTAGAGTCTATCAAATATTTGGGCATTATTTATAACGAGAAACTTAACTGGAGCCCTCACATAGACTATAACGTGGCAAAGGCACAACGAGCTTCAGGCTTATTGCGAAGGTTGAGCAACAGAAAATATGGGTTACGTAGACACACCTTATTAATGATATATAAAATGTACATGCGCCCAATACTCGAATTTGGGTGTATATTATTTTCGGGTGGCCCTACGTACAAAATTAAACCGTTAGTTCTATTAGAGCGAGAAGCGTTACGGTTGTGTTTGCGACTCCCCAGGTATGTCGCTATTAATGTACTATATCAGGAAGCTCGCATACCAACTATTCTTTGCCGATTCCGTATCTTAACAGTACAAACATACTTGAAATTTTACGGCTTATCAGCGAGACGGTCTGCATATGCCTTTATTAGTGACCCCGACGCCTTCTTCCTCGCTCACTGGCCACGCTTTCGTACTCCCCAGATTATTTTTGTACAAAAGAAACTTGAAAGCATAAAGGTGGATATCAGATCGGTAATTGGAACCAAAGCATTAAATCACAATATTACGATAGAATGTGATGAAATTTTTCCCCCACTATCTAAGTTTCAATCTTCGAGTTACTTAAATGACAGGTTAGAAGACTACATAGCTCATGCGGAAATAAAGAACATAATAGCCACAGACGCTTCTGTGAATAAAGAAAAGGCAGCAGTAGGAATCGTCTCAGATTACCTCGGTTGGTCATTCTCGGTAAGACTACCAGACTTCACTCCGGTTTTCGAAGCTGAGCTCCTGGCTATTATTTTAGCGCTACGAAAACTTCCTTCAAACGAAGAGAGTGCAATGATAATTACTGATTCTCTTTCGCTGTGTACTACTCTCACAGCTTCAGAACAATCAAGAGCTCTAGCGACATTACAAACATTAGTTCCACCTCATGTGAAGTTCCTGAAGTTAGTCTGGGTCCCGGGACACTGTGGCATACGGTTGAATGAAATAGCCGATTCACTATCTCGAGCCACACTTGATGGCCCTGTGATCTCGGTACTACCAGAATCGGAACACATAGTGTCGATCAGATATAGAAAATGGGCTATTTATACGGATATTATGGAAAATATTACTAAATATACGGACTATCAGCACCTAACATACCCCTGGAAACCTCAGTGGAGTCAATCTAAAAAGTTAGAAGTTATTTTAACCAAATTTCGATGTCGTGTCCCTCCATTAAACTTTTACTTGCACAGAGCTGGTCTGGCGATATCCCCCCTGTGTCCATTCTGTGAAGAAACGGAAACAATAGAGCATTACTTTATAACATGTAAAAACTATTCATTAATTAGGAAAAGACTTTTAATTGTTCCGTTTCAAGCAGTAGGTTTAAATTTAACTGCAGATAATGTTCTAAGTTTCGGTGCCTTTAGCTTGGGACATTGCCACAGGAGCGTATTCGATGCTGTATGCAATTTCATTCGAGAATCAAAGCGCATGTCATAATAATGCCTGCTTAAATATATTTCTGAAGACACTTGTCTAATTTTGAATGAAATTTGCATATTCATTTGATTGTGACCGGGTGAGATAAGCTCGATTGTCTGGTCTACTCAAAATTTCTGTCTTCCACTGTAGTATTACCTCACCTTTTCTCTTCTTGATTCAATCTTCAATTATTTGTTTAGTTTAATATTCCTTTTTAGTTAATTATTATTTTCTATTACATCATTAGTTTTTTCATTAAGGATAAACCTTTTAATATATCTCATATAGGATACTTCTAGATTTCATGGCCAATCCCCCATAGTGGGTATGTGCCAGTGCGAAGGGGCAACAACAACAACAACAACAGCTGTTGAGAACACGCTGCTTTCGCTGCCTCAAGGCGTACTTGTACTTTGTTCGCGTTGTACTGCGACACTGTTGGAGGTGCTGGCCCACGACCCCGCCCGATGCTCCACACTCCCACGGGGAGCCGTTCATCCAGCCCAGAAGCACTTGTCGACACTCCCGTGCATCGCTTCAGTCGTCGCTTGCGAGGCCTCCTTCCTAAGTTCACCCTCTCACAGGAACACTCTACGAGGCACCGCTCACATTTACCAATGGCCACCGCCAGTCCACAACAGTTACTACGAGACAGTAGTTTGCCAACCCCATCTCAGGTAACCCTTTTTTCACCGCTGGTGCCTGATCGCTGTGGAGCACATAAAGACGTCGAAGAATGGCTTAATCACTATGAACGTGTCGCTAACACCAACCAGTGGTCCATTGAACAAAGACTTTCCCGTGCCTATTTTTATCTCGACGACAGCGCTAGAACCTGGTACGAGAACAGAGAAGGCAGTTTGTCAACATGGAGTGACTTTAAAAGAGGGATGATTGACACATTTGCCGATGTCGACCGGCGTGAACGTGCGCAGCATTTACTCGAGCTACGGGTTCAGAAACCCAATGAAACGGTCGCAATGTTCGCAGAGGACATGGCCCGTCTCTTCCGTAAAGCTGACCCGCACATGACCGACGACAAAAAGTTGCGCTACCTCATGCACGGCGTTAAAGAGCAATTGTTCGCCGGACTTTTGCGGAACCCGCCAAGCACCGTGACAGACTTCATCAAAGAAGCTACGGCTATCGAACGGGCGCTTCACCTGCCGACAATACGATCGCTTGTCCAGCAGCGCCCACATGCAAGCCACCGCTACGACATCTGACAATCAAAGCTAGTTGCGCGATTTAATAAAAGAGATTGTTCGTGAAGAGCTGCTGAAGCTGCGGAATCTGGTCACGGAACCACCCACGGCGTCCGTCGCTGAAGTCGTCCGCGCAGAAATACGCCAAGCGTTTTCAACAGCTGATCCTACTGACGATCAGCGACCTATGAGCTACGCACCCGTGCTTCGCCGCCCCGCCGCCCGTTGCGCCGTCGTACCGCCAGCCATCGGCAGCCGTTCCTTAGTCGCCACCACACACCACGGTGCCCTGCCGTCGTACCGCCGTACGAAATACGGCCGTACCAAGAGCCGTCTCCCAACGATACACGGCATTTGCCACATTACGAGCCGTTGCGGCGTCCACAGCTTCGTAAAACAGACGCCTGGCGCACTGTAGATAGGCGTCCGCTTTGTTTTACCTGCGGAGGCGTGGGCCACATTCCCCGCCATTGCTGGCACCACGTAGATATGTTTCGACCTCTTCGGCAATGGTCTGACGATCGACGCGCCAACGACGGCTACGCACCACGCCGGGACGCTCATTCTCAAGGACCCCCCCCCCCCCCCTTGTCTCAGTCTCATTTTGGCAACCGCCGTGCCAATAATGACGACAGTGCGACTGATTACCAGCCAGGTTTGGGACGTCGACCACGCTCTCCATCTCCGGCATATTCGCCTTCGTCGCGCCACCGAACTACAGCCGACGTCAGTGGAAGGAGGTCACCAAGTCCACGCCGGGGAAACTGAAGGCGGCGACCTCCGGGGGTGAGGTTGCAGGCCGTCAAGGCGACGAAAAAAAGCCCCCGTTACTTGTACCACAGGACGCAGTAAAGCCGAGAAATAAAGCCGACGAAACTGTGACCTGTATCTTACCGTTTCGGTAGACGGGCAGCAAGTAACAGCCTTAGTTGACACCGGCGCCGACTTTTCTATGATAAGTGAAAACCTTGTCGTACGCCTCAAAAAAGTGAAGACTACGTGGACGGGACCTCACCTGAGGACAGCAGGCGGCCAGCTGTTGATGCCTGTCGGAAGGTGTACAGCAAGACTCGACATCGGTGGCTCTTTTTTCGTGGCGACGTTCGTCATCCTCACCTCATGTTGCAAGGACTTGATCATAGGGATGAACCTCTTAAGAGAATATGGTGCCGTCATCAACATCCCGTACCGTTCAATTACATTCCGCAATAGCACTGGTTTAGTTGACTGTTCAGACGCAATACGCAACACTTTACGTATAATTGATGATGATGTGGTCGTCCCGCCCCGGTCATGCACTCTTGTTTCGGTGGAAGGCCACGAAGCGTTTGATGGTGAAGGCATTGCTGACCAAATTGGCTCGCTGCTATTTAGTCATGGCATTTCGGTCGCACGAGGTATCGTCCGTCTCACTGGTGGACGCACGAATTTACTTCTGACGGACTTTAGTGCTGAGCGCCGGCACCTTCCGAAGGGCACAGCTATCGCTTCGTACGACAATATAGTAGAAATGCGAGGCAGTTTATGTTTGTCGGTATTGGACGAAGCACCTAATCAAGAACCAGAACCCGTTCTCGATGTTGGCACCACTCTGTCAAAGGACGAGCGACAGATACTTCTTCAGCTGCTAGCCGAATTCCGCGACTGCTTTTCAACGACATCACGAGTTGGTCGAACACCTTTGACAAAGCACCGAATAATCTCCGAGGACACGGTGAGACCTATCCACCAGAACCCTTATCGTGTAGCTTCAAAGGAACGCGAATCCATACAACAACAAGTCGCGAAAATGCTTGCAGATGACGTCATTCAACCGTCACATAGCCCCTGGGCATCGCCTGTAGTGCTAGTAAAGAAAAAGGACGGCACCCTGCGTTTTTGCGTGGACTACAGGAAGCTGAATCGGGTGACCAAGAAAGATGTGTACCCGCTCCCACATATTGACGACTCCCTTGACAGACTTTGGCACGCTCGCTACTTTTCTTCCATGGACATGAGGAGTGGATACTGGCAGGTCGAGGTAGACCCAAGAGACCGAGAGAAAACCGCTTTTGTGACGCCAGATGGTTTATACGAATTTAAAGTCTGCCTTTCGGTTTGTGCTCCGCGTCCCCGACTTTTCAAAGGCTTATGGACACGGTACTTTCGGGATTGAAGTGGAAGACGTGCCTAGTCTATCTGGAGGACGTTATAGCGTTTTCGACCACTTTTGACGAGCACCTCAAAAGGCTGGAAGTTGTTTTACGTGCCATACGGTTCGTGGGCCTAACATTGAAACCAGAAAAGTGCCATTTCTGTTTTCACGAACTTCAGTTTCTCGGTCATGTCGTCAGCAACGCAGGCATCCGGCCCGATCCTGGAAAAATTGCCGCCGTCGCACAGTTCCCAGTACCCTCCAATAAGAAGGCTGTCAGACTCCATCTAGGCCTTTGTGCCTATTATCACCGGTTTATCGCAGACTTCGCCCGCATCACGTCGCCACTAACTCGTCTCACAAGAGACGATGTTGCCTTTGAGTGGAAAGAAGAACAGGAGGCTGCCTTTAAAGACCTGCGTCAACGTCTTCAAACGCCCCCTGTGCTTGCCCACTTCAACAAAGAAGCCCCGACGATGCTTCACACAGACGCTAGCAATGTAGGTCTTGGGGCTGTGCTTGTGCAACGGCAAGAGAACACAGAAAGAGTGATCGCATACGCAAGCCGAATGCTAACACGCGCAGAGGCTAACTATTCAACAACAGAGAAAGAATGCCTCGCCGTAGTATGGGTAGTAATGAAATTTCGCCCGTACTTGTATGGCCGGCACTTCAAAGTTATTAGTGACCATCACTCCCTTTGCTGGTTAACTAATCTAAAAGATCCCACCAGCCGATTAGCGCGTTGGAGCCTAAAACTGCAAGAGTTTGACATGACGGTCGTGCACAAGTCAGGCAAGCGACATATGGACGCTGACTGCCTGTCCCGTTCACCCATTGAGTCGGCAACCCTACCTGAGGAGGAGGAAACGGCATTTCTCGCTGTCCTCGACACGACCGCCATTGCGCAGCAACAACGTGACGACACTGAGTTGCTTGGCTTAATTAACTACTTGGAAGGCAGATCTCCGAACGCGCCAAGAGTTTTCGCAAGAGTGTTGTCATCGTTTTGTTTGCGGGGCGGAGTACTCTACAAAAGAAACTTTTCGTCGACAGGATCCGCCTATCTGCTCGTCATACCAGCAGCCCTTCGTACCGAAGTACTCAAAGCATGCCACAACAAGGTGACCTCTGGCCATTTGGGTTACATGAGAACGTTGGCCAGAGTACAGCAAAGGTATTACTGGCCGAGACTAACCACAGCCGTGAAGCACCACGTTCGTACCTGTCTCGACTGCCAGCGACGCAAGTCACCACCGACTAAACCAGCTGGCCTCCTGCAACCCGTGCAGGTCCCAACAGCTCCATTCTACCAGATAGGCATGGACATTTTGGGCCCACTTCCTATTTCTACTGCAGGGAACCGCTGGGTTAACGTCGCGACGGATTATCTGACCCGTTATGCCGAGACAAAGGCTATCCAAAGAGGTACAGCAGCGGAGGTGGCAAGATTTTTCATCGAAAATATTGTACTGAGGCATGGTGCATCAACCGCCGTGGTCACAGACAGAGGAACCGCGTTTACGGCATCTCTTTTGGATCACGTCCTGATGCTGAGTGGAACAACACATCGTAAGACCACTGCCTACCACCCACAAACAAACGGGCTGGCGGAGCGTCTGAACAAAACCATTGAAGACATGCTTTCGATGTACGTAGACATTGAACACAAAAATTGGGATGAAATCTTGCCATACATAACGTTTGCGTACAACACGGCCAAGCAAGAAACGATCCGCATGACCTCGTTCAGCCTCGTTCATGGACGAGAAGTACGAACTATGTTAGATGCGATGCTACCACACGAAAGTGATGACATCGACCCAGACGCCAACACGTTTACGGAACGTGCGGAAGAAGCTAGACAACTGGCACGTTTTCGGATCCGCCAGCAGTAAGAGTACGATGCAGGCCGCTACAATGCTCACCGCAGAGCAGTTGTCTATCAAACTGGCGACAAGGTATGGATTTGGACACCCGTACGGAAACGAGGACTATCAGAAAAGCTCTTAAGAAGATACTTTGGGCCACGACAACTGAGTGACGTCACTTACGAAGTTGTTCCCGACAATTCATGTAGTACCAAGCGTTGCCAGCACCATCCTGAACTCGTTCACGTAGCGCGCATGAAGCCTTACGTCAGCGAGTGATTGCGTGAGACTTATCTTTTAACAAAAACTGCATTATTGACTTCGCATCGGGTCGATGCTCTTTGAGAGGGAGGCAAATGACACGTGTCTACATGTGGACAAAAACGATGATGGGGGGATTGAGCGGACACCAGGTAGTGGGCCTCTAGCTTGACGCAAGAACGAGGAAGAAGATCATGCGGCTCAGCTGTTGAGAACACGCTGCTTTCGCTGCCTCAAGGCGTACTTGTACTTTGTTCGCGTTGTACTGCGACAATATGTTGATGCTAGGAACATCAATTTTTTTGCACTATTTGCTTGACTTTTGAGAAGTGCTTTCTTAAAGCCCCAGTGATGATTCATTAGTACAAGACGGCAGAAAAAAAACAAGGACAAAAAAGGCACATGCACTTTCGCAGTTTCCTTTCCTTCCTTTTTTTTTTTCGCCGTTTCTTTGCGTAAGTTCATTTTAGTGCATAAACAACCCGGCAAGTGCTCAGTTCTAATAATTTAGAGGTGCATTTGAAGGATTTCAGAGGTGCAAGAGTCGTGCCATTAAGCAAACAAAATGTCGTGCACAATATTTTAGTAAAAACTACCCTTGCATAGTGATGGCACATAATGCAAGTTTTCATTGCCTTCACAAGCGTTTTCACTGTGACAGAAGATGAATGACAGAAACTTTGAAAAGCATGAATGATACAAAGCTTTGAGAAGCAATTTGCAATATTAGTGTTAATATATAAAAAAACAGAATGATAAGGGCTGCACAATATGCACTGGAATAGCCAGGCAATTTATCCACAGTAATATTAGTGAGTGTAGAGAAGTGCAGAAAATACGTACAATCAGTAACATTTGAGTAGATCCTCAACTAGTTGATAATAATTGGTAACTTGAGTGAGTTTTATTATGAAGGAATCGTTTTTATGTGGTTATTTTGTCAAATAAACACAGACAGGTTTTAGCAAACATATTTTTGCTAGAGACAACTTACTAAAATATGGCCACAAACCTACTTTCTGAAATAATTGTTCCATCATTAAAGCGGCGAGTTGGGCTTGTTGGTGCATTATTCTGTTGCGGTACAGCACAAAAAATGCACAACAGACAGAACACAATGAGCACTCCTTTTAAGCCAGCTATGATAGTTTGGAGACCTGCCATTTTTGTTTTCTTAAAATAAATTTTCATCTGTCTACTTATATGATGTAATATACATTAAAAACGGACCTCTTGTCATTCATTCAGAGGGTTAGACCAAACTTGGCAATCTAGACAATTCTGGCCCCTCTGTTGCTTTTCTGCACACTGCCGCTTCTGAAGGGGCATTGAGTGCTAACGTTAAATTAACCAGAAACCCCTGAGTGCTCACGGGTGCATCTCTTTTGGGTGCACCAAACCACACAATCACAGAACGGTTGTCTTTTATCAGCTGTTCACTACCCTGAAACAGACATAAGTTGACAGACAGTATTGTGTTTTGTCCTCTGCTCCTCAGCGCCTATCAAGTAATGCTGTTGCAGTCATGAAACCTAATAAAAAGACATTCGACAAACGTCTACAACACATTAGTTATTTAAATAGTTTGAAGATAACGAAGCTTAACAACATTGTTATGAACGATCTGTGTAAGCATTTCCCCTACGAAGGCATCCACACTCCTGGTGTGTTTCTTTCACAACTCTGCAGGGATGCCTCCTCCGAGTGTCCTTTTGCTCAGTACAATGGCCAGCACAGAATCGCTTTCTGTGCTATCCGCACACTCGGGAAGAACATATGGATTTGGTTTACCGGCGCGTTACCCCACACCTTGCAACTACGAACAATCGCAAAAACAATGCACACACGCACAGATAACTGAAGATACGCCCATCACGCAGCTACTTTGCGTGTTACATGCAGCAGCAGCGCTTGTAACACTCCTTTTGTAACACCAGCAAAGCGTTTTGCGCAGGTGGAATGGGCCGCGGCCGCACTGGGACGCTATCGTGGCGTTCCACCGCGGCCGCGAACGGCCACATCGACTCTCGGTATTTACCAGTAGAACAACGAAACAGCTCAAAAACTATTGGCACATGCTTCGCCCCCAAAAATTATAAGGCCTGAAGGGCGGCAACATCGCTATGCGATGCTTTTCCTCGCCGCGTGCACTTTATATAACCCTCGCATTCAAATTTTAATTCACTACTTGCAAGTTAGCCCCACAGGTTAGCGCTTGAATAATGCATTCATTTCAAGCTCTCCATGCTGCATTTTCAGAATTATACTCTGCACACGAATCTAACCACACACACCGTATTTGACAAGAACTTACCACAGAACACCTACCACTTTTGCAACAATTACGAAGAAAACAAACGGATATGTGTTACCAACACATGGTGTAAGAAAATTCATTACACCGTCAATGCGCTCACGTAGTCCGTAGCAACTTCACCTGCTTTAGTTGAGTTTACCGCAATGTATGCGTTTGACGCTCCGAGCGGCTATCGCGACCACACTTGGCGTTCGTCGCCTTTACGCACGTGTTGCGCCATTTTTTCTAGCGTACCAACGTTTTAAGGGACATGTACGAACGTACACAACAGCCCCAGATTCCCATGTTCCTTAATAAATATTGAGAGGATGGAGAGCTCTCGCCTTGCTAGTTTAGCGAGTCTATGGCCATGGTTGCCAGGTCGGTAGCCCAAACGCAGCTCAAGCACAAAAAACCGAGGAAAGAGAGTTTTCGGATAGGGACGCCAAGAGTTTGAGGCCCCAAATGCAAAGCATTTTGCGTGTGCACGCTTTGGGTCAAGCAGGAGCGAAAAGTTTTCGAATAGGGTCTGCGGTGTTTTGGACACTCTACCAATTCTTGGGCCATCTCGTTTGTCTTGACACAGAGCGTTTGGGGCAGGCTTTGGACAAGGCTCCCGCTAAATTCGAGAAATCTCCAACCCAAACGCGGTTTGGGTTTTGCGCATACTCAGTGGCCTTGACGTTATTTCTTTGGGGCCCCAGCCCTTATTTGAAAACTCCCTAATATTCGTACCCATGTTTGTACCATTATCATTTTCAGTTTTACTTGGACATTTTCAGCTTCGTAAGCTCGAGGTTCGGCCGCGCAAAGTTTAGCAAAGGGGAAAAGGAAGAAATAAGCGCCGTTCCGTTACTGCCACTTTCAATGGAGGGCACCTCCACAGTTCCGCGCAGGGGATGAGGGGAAGCAAGGATTAAAAAGATTAGGGAGGAATTAAATGTATAGAAATAGGGAGAGGCGAAGGGACAGCCACATACGGAAGTAAGAAGAACGTAGGAAAGCTGGACACGGTCGGAGAAGTCCGAGGACGGGCCACCACTTAGCGAGAGCTCTTGTCGGCATCAGGAGATGGCGTAGGGCGAGCCAGTCGGCCAGAGCTGCGCTGTCATCGGAGATCGCGGGGGCACATCCGTTCGGCACGGAATCCAGCGAGCGAGTCCAATTTTAGCGGGTTGTTCGGTTGGCATGCACTTTCTTCTGTATGATTACGTAACTCAATGCTATCTTGATCTTCTTCGCTCCCACAACACGTGCACCGATTTGCCTCGCGTGGGACTTGAATGGGTGAGAGAACCAGTAGAGAGAAGGACGATAAAAAAAAAAGAAGAACGAGAAGGATTGAGAAGGAGAGCGTATTATTGCATTAGAACGAGGCGAGAAAAAGAATTGTGGAGAAAAAGAATTGTGACAGAAGTGTTGCGAGGAGGAAAAATCAAGCGTGGAATACCTTTTCACTGTTTCCACTGAAGGCTTCCTGGGTGCCGCCACATATGCGTGGTCCCCCCTTCCGTTCTCCAACATAAATAAATAAATAAACTGCCGAAGCTGCACCTTTTGCGCTCAAGTGCAAAACGGGTAGGGATCCTCCTACCCGTTAAAAAGGGTGAGAAATGTAAGCGAGGGTGCAAAGGAGAGACCCCTCTCTTTCCAGCGTCTGAATAAAACAGCTTGTGTTCAAGAAGCAGGAAGAATCGATATTCATGCAGTAGTAATCAATCACCGAGTGTTAAATCCGAAAAAAAACCCAACTTAATTCTGGAAAAAAACTTATCAGTACATTGCTTTTGAAAAGAGACCTTCCAATGTCTTGCTTTGAAAGTAGCCACGCTTTGGAAGTGGCCATGACTTCACCACGCTTGTTGATTGTTTGGGAGGTCACAATTCAGCACCAAGCCCTGTCACGTACCTCTTTTATCCTGAACACCTAGCTCAGAGTCCCATATTTATGTGGTGCACATGGTTGCTGCAATATGGAGCAACTGATACATTAAAATTGCTGGGCACTGTCAAACTGCATACCAACGTGCTCTTTTCATACCTTTGTTGTATGGCCACCATACCTTTGTGACAGTAAAGAAAGGCAGCTCCCCAACTGGCTCTTTTTGACCATGATCAGAAAACATCCAGCTTCCTGAGAAAATGCGAGTGTATTGTTTCGCAGCACACACTGCCTTGAATTGACAATATTTTCTCAAAGTCAACTTAAAGAAAAAAACCTTTCTCTACTCATCACTAATGACGCTACAGGCTCAAAAGTTTTGAGCATGGCATGCTTGATCCTTACTGCGAGGCCGCTAACTTGTCCACGAATGCAAGGATCCCTTATGTGCCCTGCGTGAATCAAGGTACTTTTACACGTGCACGTACGATCGCACTAAAAAGCCGCACACTCAGAAAAAAAGATGAAGGGCTCAAAGTCCTGAGGCACGCGTGACGTATTTTCTTTCACCATGCCATTTCTCTGCTTAGCTCCCAGCACTTTCGTCGGTGCAAAAGAACTAGTGCGCGACAAACGTTTGTGACTCCACTCGCACTGGACAGATTCTAAAAACATTTGGGGCGGTGAATTCGTGACGTGATCAGCTTGTTTGGTGAATCCATTTTATGGCCAGTTGAACAAGTGTAGCAGGGCCCCTTTTAAAAAAAGATTCAGTGGACAAGCAACAATCACTGTACAATGATATTGGTGAGCATGTCGACCAGCTAATGTAATCTGTGATGAGGTCATGGGTCAGCGTTTGTACATGTGACATAGAAAATTCTGGCATTATCACTCACATCTGCATTAGTTCCAGAATAAATGCTACTGTAAGCATTGTGAGCACAGTCACTATATCGGTACATTCGAAAATACTAATAATGAAAATTAGAGACAGTCTGGTGTAACCTGCTCAAGGCAGTGGTCACACACGACAGGCCAGCTACATGAAAACAGAAAAGAAGAATTGCTTCGTTTACCTAAAGAGTTCAAGCACACGGCCTTTAACGTAGCAGCACCACGATGGGAAAGAAAAGGGCTACTTTGCAGCTAAGTTTTTTCTCCTACACATGCAGTAGTGTCTTTTGTCTGTTTTCCAGCTGAGTAGACTATAGGAGAAAAAAAAGGAAGCACCTGGCAGTGGTAAATAGGCAGGATAAACTAGTCATCGTCATCTGCCTCTCGCATCTTACCTCAACACCAAAAGTATAAGAAGTACAAATGGGGGAGGGCTCACAGGGTTTAGGCTCCTAAGCCCCCACAGACTCAGAGTGAAAAAGCCTTCTGGGTCACTTATTGGTCTCAAGCCTGAAAGGTCACCGAGAAATGTGTGTTCTTTAAGTGACTTACTGGTCTCAAGTCACGCTGAAAATGTCAATCTATACCTGCTAAGCTAATCATACGGTAGCAAAACAAATGTGGTTCGACAAAACATGTAGCTGGGCGAGTTTAATCGTACTTTAAGGCAAACAGGTGAGTGCTAATAAAGGTAGAGACACAGAGAGAACTTTGTGCCCGTCTCTGTACGTTCTGTGTCCCTGTCTTCGTTTGCACACACCAGTTTACCTTGTAGCAAAATAAAAACAAAGCGATGAACTTGTCACTGTTTCGTAGCATTCTTGTGTCCCTGGTTTTCCCCGGGTGCTTATCACCCCATCTAACTCATCGGTAGAATTCAAGCAGATTCATACAGCGTAACTTTCTTGTTTTGTATTTCATTACAAAAGACTTGCCTTTACAATACTTTCAATTGAATACCATTATTTTATAAAATGCATAGTTGCTTTTCAGTTACATACTGTGCTTCTAACGTAGAAGAGAAGCTCACCTGCGAAATGTGCTTACTTACCACTGAAGGCGCAACTAAGAAAACAGTTGGGTTATGCCAAGCGGACTAACATGCAGGGATGAGCTACTACATAGATGAACTAATCTCCTTTATTTACCATGATGTCCTCAACAGTGTAACACAAAAAATAACCTGCATTTAAGGTAATCCATTACAGAATCAATACAAAGTCACCCAATTATACTTAAAATTGAATCATTCACGACAGGATTTTCTCAAGGTATATGCTGTAAGAAACTTATAACCTGAGGGGTCCAAAAACACTCAGAGGCACTTTACAAGTTAACCTTAGCCAAATAAGTCAATCAGTTGACTAAGCTCCTGAAAAAAGCGTGTGTGTGGGCTTGACCTTTAGAGCCTCTCGTTTACATGAAAAGAGGACATGTGGTTAATGAGTTGGCGTTTTCGACTAAAGGACATATTGCAGTGGACACAGGAAAAGGGACGCTCTCCCGTGTGGATGCGAATGTGATGCCTGAGATCGGTGTTCTGGACGAACGAAGCCGGGCACAGGTGGCACGGGAAGGGTCGCTTGCCCGTGTGTCTGCTAAGGTGTCTTTGCATGTGCGTCCTATACTTGGTCACATAGGTGCACTGATGGCACGAATGCAGTCCACCTTCTACCGACACAAGT
>NW_027465422.1:0-28159 GCF_043290135.1 Rhipicephalus microplus | reverse complement strand
GTTCAGAACGTAACAATTAAGCTACAGCATGTCTCGACAGTGCTAGAACGCACAGACTAACATGTGAAAGCAGATAAACGACCCATAAATGAAAGCAGGATCCGAGCATCTCGTGGAGTACTTTCATGACGAGCATCGCGTGCATGCAGTTATAGAACCTGTGTCACTTCTCGTGACATGCGCTCTTGAGATAGGCAGTGAGCATGACTAAACACCAGACATCACTTTTTTTTGAAAGATACAAATTCTTGGAAATTTAGGCCATGGTTTAAAGGTAGGACCCGCACTCGCCTACTTTCTTCGTAAACCCTCGGCATGCGATAAAGGCAATGCATGAAGGCTTTCCTTTAGTAGTTCGTGTTGGTGTAATAGTAGTGCTCACTGTGGGATGGTGAGATGTGAAGATGTCATGAAAGATTGAAGACATTGGGGAAAATTTTGAGTTAGCGATAATTTATTGCTGAGGTACGCATTTTTGGAGCCGCTGGACGCGCTTTCCGTTGTGCCGTTCCGGACCCAATGAAGCGCCTGAAAGGCGACAGTAGCCATGACAGTGCCGTCCCGACAGCAAAGTTTTAGAGAAGCATTCAACACTATGTGGCTTCATAGAAGATTAATTGATATGTGGGGTTTAACGTCCCAAAACCACCATGATTATGAGAAACGCCGTAGTGGAGGACTACGAAAATTTAGACCACCTGGGGTTCCTTAACGTGCTCCCAAGTCTGAGCACACGGGCTTACAACATTTCCGCCTCCATCGGTAATGCAGCCGCCGCAGCCGGGATACGAACCCGCGACCTGCGGGTCGTGGCTTCATAGAATAAAACTTTGCGCGTATACGCGGCCTACGCATCACTTAGAGAACTCAAACACAGATTTTGTGTGATTTTTCAAGGTGAGAGCCTCGAATGCCGTATCAAGCGAGAAATTTGTGAAACGTGAAACCTGACCATCTGCGTCTCGCGGCGTCGCGGACAAGTGATGCAAAAAAAAACATTATCAGGAGATGACATCATGTTATGACGTCACAAGTCCCTATAATCTGTGACGTCGCGTTGACGTCGCAGTGAGATCACGCGAGGGCATCACCAGAATCACTGCGCATAATGGAAACAAAGCATACTCTTTACTCCTCTTGTTCAGTATTTACAGCACATGGGGCCCCTTCCTGTTTGGGGCTCCCATCTATAGATATTCTGGAGTGTTTTTGGTGGTGACCTTGAGTACGAATTCCGAAGCTCTCGTGCGCTTTCAAAAACATCTTTATTTTTGTTCAACGCCCCATGTGCTTTCGCAAACACAACTACTGAAGAAGGTGATCGCTAACGCAATCGTGATACAAGCGGTCAGATCTGGTGCACAACAATGCGATAAAAAGATTTAAGATGCAGGAACAGCGCTTAGAAGAAAGCTGCTATCCGGACAGCGTGCTGATATCAATAGACGATGGATAGATGGATATGGCTGTACACTTTAGATCGGGTGGTGCCTATAGGGCCACCAAGCCATAATACTTAATGAACAAAAAACTAGATTTATTTTTTTCCTTAAATAGTGAGGTTGAGGATTCATACTTTGCAGTGAAGGGTTTAATTTTCAGTCGTGCCTTGACTTCAGCCACCAATCAGATAACCTCCTTCTAGTTCATTCCACCTGCTTAATGTCTATTTTGCCCTCACTGTCCCTAAACCCCAGTGCTTCGAAAAACTCTGCGCCATCATCCTGAACTATAGGGGGAAGCCCTTTACAGAACATTATCAAGTGTTCGGCAGCTTCTTCTTCTTCTCCACACGCACTGCATACCGTGTCTACCCATTCGTATTTGGCCCGATATGTCTTGGTCCATTTTTCATAAGTACGCCAACTGACGGTGGGATTTTGGTCTGTTTAGATTTTGCAAACAGTTCCTGGGACAGCATCTATGTGACACAGTTTTAATCATGTTTTAGAGCAAAGGAGCCCGATTATCCGTACGTGTGCCCTTGCAGTGTGTCCGCGCGTGGTGCCAGACGTCTGCATCTCACTGTGTCCGGAATCCTTGCGGATTATTTCACTCGTTCCTTGCTTTGGAAAGGTAGTGCAACTCACTTCGGCGCCGTAATGAGTGACCCGTCGACGGGCGGTTCGAACGACTTGAGGCGGCAGCCCTGCCTAGGTGTATGCATGCTATAGCCCAGTCTAGCTTGGACTTCAGCAGCCGGTAAGTGGCAATATCGCTCTTCAGAGCTAGAAGGCTGCGGACGGCAGTTTACGTCCACGTTGCTGTAGCAGCATCGCCGATGAAGAACACAATGGTGGCTGCCCTGCAAAACGAGATGGACGCGTGAGACTGGAAGTCTCGGGCAGCCAATGTCGAGTGCTTTTCCGTGTTCTGTTTCAAAGAACAGGTGCTACGCTGTATAGATGATAGGGAGACTTTGTAAATGTGGGTTCGCGCCAACATATAGTTAAATGATTTTAGCGCTAGGCTCTTATTTGGGTTTCTTTTTCAGGATGAATAAAACGCCATGATTTGTGCCTTAACTAGAAATAAACAAACACCCTTTATGCGGCTTGCGTGTGATGTGCTGTTTTACATCACCTGACGGTTCGTTGTTTCGGTATTTTAATTTATATCCGCGGTCGCGACGCGCACGCTCGGCTTACATGAGTATTCAAAACCAAGAAAACAAAAGCAAAAATACAGCCATGCTAACATATACATTTATTTGATCAAACTTTTTGCATAGCTTCAATAACGGTGAGTTTTATGTGTGCAATAGAGTGTAGTATTATCCACTGAGGCATCACGAATGGCTACGAGCAGCGCGCCTTGTGTTTGTAAAAGCTCACTATATATTGCCGCTCACGCTCATTTATGTGTTTTTTATACCGCCGTATTGCACGTGTAGATAGATACTATCTTGCCCAATCTGCGCCAGAGTGTCTCAAAGCATTCTAGGTTATGTTCAGATGATGTGTTAGGCTTGAGCACGCAAACAGCTGATTGATTGATATGTGGGGTTCAACGTCCCAAAACCACAATATGATTATGAGAGACGCCGTAGTGGAGGGCTCGGGAAATTTCGACCGCCTGAGGTTCTTTATCGTGCCCCCAAATCTGAGCACACGGGTCTACATTTCCGCCTCCATCGGAAATGCAGCCGCCGCAGCAGGGATTCGATCCAGCGACCTGCGGGTCAGCAGCCGAGTGCCTTAGCCACTGAACCACCGCGGCGGGGAACGAACAGCTGAGTTTATTCTCGAAGGAACTCGGCCACCAGCGATAACGCTCGGACGTTCGATGTCGTTTGTATTAATCTGATGATCGATCTGATATTAATCTGATATTAATCGATGATCTGATCCGCGCGTTGTCGCGGATCAGATCATCGATGGCCGACGCTCTGTTCGCCGCTTTCAGTGTGCACTGCTTGCTGTAGTTTGTGTTTTCCGGCCACAAGTTGGTCCAAATAAAGAGTTTTATCTTGTATACAAGCCGACTGCAGCGCTCATCCACGTCATGACCACGTGACAATATGTACTTGCTACGGTGGCTTGGCGTGATCGCTGCTCTCGCTATTTACTCACTCCGCTGGCTACATCAGCAGATTTCAAGTTTCATTTCGACCGTTTCGTGCTCATGAACCGCGCTTCCAGCAACGTACTTCCTACTTTCCCGCGAAACTGGCGATGTCGGATTTCCACGTCGAGGGCGTTGAGTACGGAGGCCACCGCAAGGCGCTCACGATGGTCGCTACCACGTCATCTATAGAACGGACAAGCATTTTACATACAAATCCACACCATACCTACATGGTCTATAGTGCTTTCACGACCACCGTGACATTGACAAATGCACTGTCCGTAGATAGGTGACATAAGTGCGCGTGTTTGTTTATGTCGTTTTGTCGCATATGGCTTTCCGTTCTCGTAGTGGTATAGTCGCTGAGAGTGGCGCGCGTGATCGGGACGCCATTCTACGAAAAGGGTTTATTTGACAAGAAAGTTATAAAGCAGGTGAAAAGCAAAAATAAACACAAACCGCACGGAGCAAAACACAAAACAGGTAGTGGTCCCGTATACGTTCACAAAGCGCCCCGTAAATTGAACAATATATATACGATACATACATGATCTGAACGTTGTATTTTCTTCTCTGGTGCTGGAATGTTAATTACGAGAATAGAAAGAAAAACAATGTTAAACGAGTCAAGTGAATGAACATGCTGAAAGTGAAGTAAGCATTGTATGCCCCATCCCTCTGACATGTGGCAAGGAACATGTTACGCAATCTGGAAGATGGCTCAAGGAAAGAAGCAAAGAACATCGATACGCATGTGAGCAAACAGCACAGCAACCTCGGGCAATCTCTCACCGCTCTGCAGGGAGTGCGGGTGTGTAGCCCAGTGTTTGAATATATATATATATATATATATATATATATATATATATATATATATATATATATATATATATATATATATATATATATATATATATATATATATATATATATATATATGTGTGTGTGTGTGTGTGTGTGTGTGTGTGTGTGTGTGTGTGTGTGTGTGTGTGTGTGTGTGTGTGTGTGTGTGTGTGTGTGTGTGTGTGTGTGTGTGTGTGTGTGTGTGTGTGTGTGTGTGTGTGTGTGTGTGTGTGTGTGTGTGTGTGACGCTATGGTGACTGGGAGAAGTGGCCCGACTCATACGCCATGTTTATTCTACTGTCACTTCTTCCTTCTCGGCCTTGTTACGACCGGCCCTAGGGAACCAAGCAAGATGAGTTTGGGGGAGAACCGGTTCTTGACCGACGGTGTCGTCCACCCCCACCTCCCCATTCAGGCTCCTCCTCTCGCCGGGAGAACTCTGGAATCTGCGGTGCGTTCGTGACCATGTTTGGCAACATTTTAGGGCGCCGGGACCATATATGGACATCGTGTTAGGTTGTGCCACTCCATGTGTTGGGAGAGGTGTTTCCCCCTCCCTCGTGGCCGAGGTGCCGGGGACACCGTATTGGCTGACGATGCGGACAAGGCGCCCAGTGTCAACAACGCGGCACTATAAAATGCCGAAGACGTTTTGTATCACTCTTACTCTTGTCTCTTTGGATCAGTTGATCACTTCTCCACATGTAAATAAATCGCTGTTGTTCGTTCGGGCGCTTCTTCTCACTGAATTGTTGGACGATGGATCCTGCGACGGGCCAGCTACCGAAAACAAGACCGGCAGGACCCGGAGTCCCAACAACTGGATGGCAGCGGCGGGATGCCGATAACCCCGAAAGCGACCACTGGACGGAGTGAGCCCGAATTTCAACAACGGGACGACAGGAGAAGGATGACACGAGCTCATCGACTTCCAAAGGGAATCGAACGACACTTCTGAGAGGCACGACGCCGGAGACATGACTGCGAACTGGGTGAGTGCTGGCTTTCTCTGTTAAATTTTACCAGGCATTTACTCTATGTGTTAAGTAAAAGCTGGTAGAGAGGGGCTGTCTTGGTCATTGGGTTAACAGGTAACTTGCGTCAGGCAGAAATTGGGTGATAGCTTGGTTAAGCTCTTTCTGTCAGTGGCGTCAAGGTTAACAGTGACAGGGCAGGATTCCGTATAAGAGCTTTTTGAAGCTTTATTTGTAGACTAAGTTAACGGAAAACTTGAGGCAGGGCAGGAACCTAGAGCTGTCGTTGCCGTCAAGGTTAATTAGTTGCAGGACAGGAATCTTTGTAGAACAGAGACAGCGGTACTAGAGGCAGCCATGAATCTGAAATCCCTGCGAAAGTCCATGTTGTTGCTACTTGCAAGGGAGTTGAATCTGGAGGTGTCGGACTCTCAAAGAAAGCCAGAGCTGATAGAGGCGATTCTCGCATTGGGGGCGGAGGATGACGAGCTGTCAGAATGTGTCGAGGAGATTCAGGAGAGGCAAGCGGCAGAGGCCGAAAGAAAGGCGGCCGAGGCCGAAAGGAAAGCGGCAGAAGCCGAGGCAGATAAGATGCGAAAGCACGAGCTTGAAATGAAGCGCCTCGAGCTAGAGATTAGCCATAATAGTAGAGCAGGAGGCAGCGAGGCATCCGGTACCGCAGAGCGGGTCAGGTTCAAAATGACGGACCTAATGAGATCGTACAAGCTAGGGGAGGACATTGGGCTGTTCCTCGTCAACTTTGAGAGAACTTGTGAAAGGCAAGGTTTCAGCCAGGATACATGGCCTCAATGCTTGCTGTCCCTACTTCCGGGGGAGGCCTCAGAAGTAATCGCGCGCCTCACGAAAGAGGAGGCTGACGAGTACAGTGAGGTAAAGTCGAGCCTTCTCAAGAAATACAGGTTGTCAACGGAAGGTTTCAGACAAAAATTTCGCAACGCCGTAAAAGAGAGCAATGATTCATACCCGGAGTTTGCTTACAAGTTAATGGCCAACATGGGGAGTGGCTAAAAGAGGCAAAGGCGTATGGGAATCATGACAAGGTGCTCGAGTGTATCGGTCTGCAACAATTCTATCAAAGGTTACCAGAAAAGGTGAGGTTCTGGGTGCAGGATAGACCAGACGTGAACACCGTAACAAAAGCCGCAGAGCTCGCTGAAGAATTCGTTACGCGCCGCGCCCTCGGGGCAAGCAGCGAGCCAAAAAGGCAAAAATTCCTACGACCGAATAAGGCGCCGTTTAGAAAACAACCGACAAGTCTCGCACAAAAGGGTGAGGAAAACAAGGCATCTAACCATGAGGCGTCGGCAGAGGCAAGCAAAAGGAAATTTGAGGCAAAAAAACCGGCGGCTTGTTTCAATTGCCACGAAACAGGGCACTTCGCGAAACATTGCCCGAAAGAAAAGGTGGCCTTTTTATCTTTAAATGAAGCCGACGAGAACATGAAGTTGTTAGAGACCTATATGTACGACCTTACCGTGAACGGCAAGCAGTGTCGGGTTCTTAGAGACTCCGCAGCCACTATGGACGTAGTTCATCCGCCCTTTGTTCAGTCCGGACAGTATTCAGGAGACTGTGCCTGGATTAGACAAGCCGTAGAAGCAAACAGTCAGTGCCTTCCCGTAGCTAAAGTTGTCCTTAAAGGCGCATTTGGTACGTTGGAAACTGAAGCCGCGGTATCGCCATATCTACCCCCTCAGTATCCTTAGTTATTTTCAAATAAGTCAGATCAAATGCTGAAGGAGAAAGGTCTAACGTTGGGAGAAGGCATAGTTCAGGCACTGACTAGATCGAAGGCACGTGCGCTGGCTGCGAGAGCAACGTTCACTGAGGCAAACAAGCCTCAAATCGACAACGGGCCTGGTTGCGAGTTGGACACCACGGTAACAAATCGACTTGTACGAGAACAGGCTGCAGAAGCCGTAGTCGCGGAGGCAACCATTCCTAAAGGCGACGTTGAACCTGCTCCCGAATTGGAAGGGGTCAATTACGCCTCGTTGACCGAGCAAAAAGAAAATGCCGTTGCTCCCCAGCCGCTTCCTGGTAGTACAGAGGATAGCACAGAGGGTGACACATTCCAGGTACTAGGAACTACAAAAGAGTTGTGCGTCATGCCAACTTCGGATAATTTCAGTCGGCTGCTGCAGGTGAGCCCCGCGTCATTAATAACCGAACAAAAGGGGGACCCGACGCTTAAGCAATTCCAGAACAGTTCGAAAGAGGGAATCGCCAAACGAAATGTGAGATTCCAAGAAAGGAGCGGCATACTCTATCGAAAATATCCAGATAGGCGAGGAGTAGAATTTGACCAGGTAGTCGTACCTCAGGCGTATCGTCAGGATTTGCTTAGTTTGGTGCATGGAGAATCATGGTCAGGCCACTTAGGCGTAAAGAAGACGAAAAATCGTCTTTTACAGGAATACTACTGGCCTGGATGCTTTAAAGATGTAGAGATGTTTGTAAAATCTTGCGATGTGTGTCAGCGAGTGGGTAAGCCGGGAGATAAGGCAAAATTTCCAATGAAGCTGGTACCCGTAATCACGGAGCCCTTTCGTCGGTTGGTAATTGACACAGTAGGTCCTTTGCCCAAGACAACTTCAGGCTACCGTCACATCCTGACCTTAATCTGCCCAGCTACTAAATTCCAGAGGCGGTCCCGCTAAAAGAGCTAAGTTCCGTGGAAGTAGTGAACGCACTTCTGTCCGTGTTTGCCTGGGTAGGCTTTCCTGCCGAGATACAATCAGACCAGGGCACCATTTTCACGAGTGCCTTAACGACAACCTGTCTAGAGCGGTGTGGCGTGAAATTATTGCATAGTTCAGTCTACCATCCGCAGTCGAACTCGATAGAAAAGCTTCACTCCGTGATGAAGCGAGTGTTAAGAGCCTTATGTTTTGAACGAAAAACTGACTGGGAAATGTGCTTACCTGCAACGATGTTTGCACTAAGAACTGCACCACATGAGACAACAGGGTTTACGCCAGCGCAACTTGTTTACGGCCGCAGACTGCGGTCTCCTCTTTGTATGCTGAGAGAGTCGTGGGAAGGTCAGGGTGATGATCCTGTAGTAGTGGAATCTGTCCTCACCTTACTGGATCGTCTAACAAAAGCCCAAGAACTGACCGAGAGTGCGATGACCAAAGCACAGCAGAAGGCTAAGCTTTACTACGATCGGACAGCTAAAGCGCGACACTTTGCTGTAGGAGACAGGGTCATGTTGTTGAGGCCCTCCCAAAAGAATAAGCTTGAAGTGCAATGGGTCTGCCTGGCCGGCCGAGATTACTCGAAAATTGTCTGACACCAACTATGTGCTAAAATTACCAGGAAGTCGTAAGGTACACCAGGTGTATCATAGCAACTTACTCAAACCCTATAAAGAGAGGGAAGCCATCGTGAACATGACTTTAAATGTTCCGGAAGAGGTTCCGGCAGAAATTCCTGAATTAGCTCCCGAATCGGACGAAGTCCCGATCGAGGAAAGAGCTGAGGATTTAGTATCAAAGTCACAGCTGACAATGAAGCAGAAGCAGGAATTGCGTGGTCTTTTGACCGAGTTTCAGGACAGATTTGTAAGCGAGCCAGGCCGAACATCCATCCTCACTCATGACATAGAGCTTACCTCGTCGGAACCGGTAAGATCTAAGACGTATCGGGTGTCACCTCGCCGGCTTGAGCTAATAAAAGCAGAGGTTAACAGGATGCTGGAATTGGGCGTGATTGAGCCGTGTGAAAGTGATTACACTTCCCCGTTAATTCTTGTGGAGGTACCCGGCAAAGATCCGCGTCCTTGCGTAGACTATCGTAAGTTAAACCTCATCACCAAGGATCAGACATACCCAATTCCCCACATTGAGGAACGCGTCGAGAGGTTAAGCAGCGCGGAATTTATCTCAACGCTAGACCTAGTGAGAGGTTACTGGCAGGTGCCGCTCACCGAGAGGGCGAGCCGGTATGCTGCATTTATTTCACCATTGGGGACATTCCGCCCTAAAGTGTTGAGTTTCGGCCTAAAGAACGCGCCTTACTGTTTTTCAAACTTAATGGATAAGGTTTTGCGGGGTCAAGAGGACTTCGCATTGCCTTACTTGGACGACGTCGCCGTGTTTTCTTCGTCCTGGCCAGAACACTTGACGCATTTGAGAGCAGTACTGACACGCCTACGCGAAGCAGGTTTAACGGTAAAGGCGCCCAAGTGTCAGCTAGCACAAGCAGAGGTACTCTATCTCGGGCATGTTATCGGTCGAGGGCATCGCCGTCCCTCTGAAATGAAAGTGGCAGCTATCCGGGACTTTCCCCAGCCCCGAACGAAAACCGATATTCGGGCTTTTCTTGGAATAGCTGGTTACTATCGTAAGTACATCCCTAGATATTCCGACATTGCCAGCACTCTTACTGACGCGTTGCGCAAGACCGAGCCCCAAATGGTCGACTGGGATGAGGAGAAAGAAAAGGCTTTCCGCGTTTTGAAAGCGGCCTTGTCGAGCCAACCTTTGCTTAGTTCACCGGACTACTCGAGGCCTTTCATAGTCCAATGCGACGCTAGTGATAGAGGCATGGGGGCAGTTCTTAGTCAAAGGGATGAGGGGGATCAAGAGCATCCCGTCCTCTATGTTAGCCGGAAACTCACCCTTCGCGAGCAGGTTTACAGCGCTAGCGAAAAGGAATGTGCGTGCTTGGTTTGGGCAGTCCAGAAACTGGCTTGTTATATTGCCGGAAGCAAGTTCATTGTGGAAGTGGACCACTGTCCTCTCACCTGGCTACAGACCATGTCCTCTAAGAACGGCCGCCTGCTGCGTTGGAGCCTCGTTTTGCAACAATATACGTTTGAAATACGCTACAAAAAGGGTGTACTCCATGGCAACGCTGATGGCTTAAGTCGATGCCCCTGACGCGAGAGGATGTCTCGAGAACTCTGGCATTTTTTTTCCTGACCTAGACAAGAGTTAGTGATTGTTTTTTTTACTTTTTAGGTGTACTTGTTTGAAAACGTTGAAGACACGGCTATCCAGGGTTTCGGGTTCGGTGTGCTGCCAGTGTTATTGTTTTGTGTCACCTTAAAGTGTGAGTAACATTTTGAATAAATTGTGTATTTCCTTTAATATCAGTTGAAGGGGAAAATTGCCTGGTGGAGTTTGGCGGAGGTGTCCGGCGCTCACCGGCTGAGTAGTTGTGTTTTCATGTGCGTATGTGATGTCTGTTGAGCCCACAATGAAGCAGGTGTTGCCCTCTACTTCATCAAAGATGGTCGTCACCAAACCGACTGCCGGCGCTGATCTCTCCGGACAGTGGCTGCAAACCTCAGCCCATCGAGATCTTCACCCCCCCCGCGCGAGAGACTGTTACGACCGGCCATAGGGAACCAAGCAAGATGAGTTTGGGGAAGAACCGGTTCTTGACCGACGGTGTCGTCCACCCCCACCTCCCCATTCAGGCTCCTCCTCTCGCCGGGAGAACTCCGGAATCTGCGGTGCGTTCGTGACCATGTTTGGCAACATTTTAGGGCGCCGGGACCATATATGGACATCGTGTTAGGTTGTGCCACTCCATGTGTTGGGAGAGGTGTTTCCCCCTCCCTCGTGGCCGAGGTGCCGGGGACACCGTATTGGCTGACGATGCGGACAAGGCGCCCAGTGTCAACAACGCGGCGCTATAAAATGCCGAAGACGTTTTGTATCACTCTTACTCTTCTCTCTTTGGATCAGTTGATCACTTCTCCACATGTAAATAAATCTCTGTTGTTCGTTCGGGCGCTTCTTCTCACTGAATTGTTGGACGATGGATCCTGCGACGGGGCCAGCTACCGAAAACGAGACCGGCAGGACCCGGAGTCCCAACAGCCTCTACCAACTATCGCTACATATGCCACATAAATATGGAATATGCACCCAACGCACCACATCGGACGGCGTAACCAGTGTGCTAGACAGCTTAAAAAGAAGTTTGGTAACAGTAAGGACGTGGCATACGTAGATGCCACGAGATATGAAGGGAGAAGAGCATAGGCAACTCTGGTCGTTGACTATCAGGGCAAATGCCTCGCGTGCGCCACGGTGACGACGGGACACACGGAGGCGGCCGAAGAAGCCGCGATAGCCTTAGCGCTGGTCGCATGTAGAGATTGTGATAAGCGATTCACAGATTCACAGGCAGCCGTCCGCAGTTTCGCGCGCGGCCGTGTCTCGCGGGAAGCGGCGCGCATCTTTTAAATGTGCGGAGATGACGACTCGACGTCGCCCTCAGAACCTCAAACTTCAAGGGTTTTTTTCCAATAGGCCCCGGCACACACCAGCATTCCGCTCGCGGGGAACGAGGTGGCCCACACCGCGGCTCGAGGTCTCACTCGCCGAGCCACGGCCCACTACGTGGTCGCCGCCTACGACTCCGAGAGCAGGGCGATGCATCTGCTGGATGAAGACACTTTGATAGGCACGCAGCAACAAGATTCAAAATGGTCATGGTGTGATCGTCTTACAACATTCTGTGACATCACACAACACTATATAGGCTCGAAAGGCGTGGGTTTCTGCCACCGTACGAGAAATTAAACAGGCGCGATGCTGTAATCTTACGCTTACTTCAAACCCACTCCTACCCTAGCCCGGTCGTTCTACGCCACCTCCACCCGAACCTATACCCCACCGATATGTGTAAAGCGTGCAGGCACAGAGCAACGCTGAGCCATATGCTCTGGGAATGTGCCAGTGACGACAGTCGTGAAAACGCCTGCAATCGCGATGCGCCTATAGCAGCCGTCAATACCAAATCACAGGTAGCCTCGAGCTCGCTCGTTCCTGCCGCCGCCCCGGCTGTGAGAGCCGCGGGGGACCTCCTTCGCCGGCGTCGCTGGGAGGCGGCCCTCCAAAGCCCCGAGCTGAACGACCAACTCTGGGCCATCCGGCAGGCCGAGGATGCCGTCCAAGGATGCCGCCCGAGTCCAGGTACATTGAGCCGCCTCCTAAAGCTACCGAGACAAAATTGGTGGTGGTAGTGGTTACAATGAAGAGGAAAAAGGCACCTAATTTCTGTCTTCCTTCAGGCGACACGGCGCAGTGCCTTATAGGGGTGGGAGGAAGGAGGGATAAAAAGAATAGAAGGAAAATAGACGGAGAAGAAGACAGCCAAGCGAGAGAAAAAAGACGGAGATAGGAAAGTGGGGATCCGGTCGAAGCAGTCCAAGGGCGGGGCGCCACAATGCGAGAGCTGCACGGCTTCAGGAGACCGCGGAGGGCGAACTGTCGGCGGGAGCTACGCTGAAGTCGGAGATCGCGAGGGCACAACCGTCCAGCTTGAAATCCTGCGAGTGAATCCCCGAGACAAAATTGCCGGCCCGTTGTGTTCAACAAAGTTTTTTCTCTCTCTTCTTTCTCTCTCTCTCTCGCTCGACTCTAGCATCTGCCAGCTGCATTCCGCTTGCATTAAAGTTTAGCTGACGCCTCCTCTATCATCCCCCTCCCCCAAAGAAAAACATCGGAAGTGCTGGCTACATTATTATATGTAATGGGTTGCTAAAAGACGCGTGCACACTCAGGAGACATTCACCCTAAAGGACACAAACTTATAGAGAATCAGTTAAATACACCAATCCAAAAGGGATGCGTACAGCAGTTATGTCAACACTGCGTCTTGTACGTTTATTGTGGGAGCCCATGTTGGTACTAGCGTTCGGCGCTTTCTCATTACACCCTGCGACAAGATACGGCGTCAAGAACACGCAGCCAAAGCATGCACCGGTTACGCTGTTTTAAATCTCTTCACTCGCAGACAACTTTTCTCGGCGATGAAGTGGGAGCCATAGGGGCGCAGTTTCTGCGCATGTACTCCTGGACAAGTATAGTCCTGCGCAGTGTGTGTTTCGAGACCGTTGTGGAAAGTGATGGCTGCGCGCAATAAGCTTTTGTATTTTGCAGACGCCGCTTGGCGTTCGAGGTACACGTGAAAGGGGCGATTTTCTCACGCATGCAAAAACGCGAAATTCCAACGCATAAAGCAAGACGAATACAAATATCTGGATGCTTTGAAAAGCAAAGTGTAGAAAAAAACGAAATACAATGTTTAATATCTCACACTGAAACTACGGACAAAATTATGGGACTACAATCATTAGCGTTAAAACACGCTCTGTAACTTTTGCTTTACTGCCAATAATTCAATTTGACAGCGGCATAAAACCATCTGCTTCATTTCGCCAGATGCGACTATTACCACAAAGCATTCCTTGTAATAGTCACCTGATCGTGGCTGCCATCCTGGCTCCCGTGCGCCCCACTTTGAATCCAACACTCCATGCCGATATGGGTAGAAGTCTTCGCCACGGCGTAACGGCGCGCTGACTAACTCGAAATGCCAGCAAGTGTACTCGAAAACAGTCCAGCTATCTGCGTACAAGAGTAAACCTTATATGGCATGCACAATGTTTGCTTATTTAGGACTTAAAGGACGACGTCATGGAGCTTGCGAAAAACGCCTCACCTAGTGCTTGGCAAATACTGCGTACAAGATGAAGCGGACGCTGAGTGCTATGTTGATCTTCTAAAGGATGGCGCTGGGGGCATGCACGCGCTAAGGTCCCAAGAATAAATAAGTCAACGCCTCCTAGAAAAATTATGCCTAGAACGTCGCTCTTTTTCTCACGTTTTGACCAGGTGCCGTGCGAGAGCGCTCGCCTCCGTACCGCCTGGTCACGTGATAACCACAGTGCGCCCAATGGCGTTTTCCGGAGCAGCCGGTCCGCCGGCGGTCTGGCGAAGAGCAGACGACGCTGCGTTTCAAAGCAGACAGCGCTGCGTTGAAACACGTTGAAACCTACCTGCAGCTTTGCAGAATAATTTTCTATTAAAACAAACCAAACAGTGACAAGAAGCCCCGTAAGGCAACTCGCACGATGCACTTACCCAGCACATAGGCACAGCAGCGCTCTTTTTTTTTCTTGTTTCTTCCGTAAAGGGGGGAGAGGTATTTGCGTGGTCGCGCGACAAACCTTTTACAAAGACCAAAGCTCATAAACGCGAAAATGCAAGCGACAGCGACGAGCGATACTATGAGCGACGAAACAGGGCGTTCGCGCGACGTGTCGCGTGGTAGTTTTTCGCGCGATCGCTTGGTTAGAGTGCACTAGAAATTTTTAGTGGCGTGACCGCGCCTCGCCGCCTGATCCCTTCCGCGTTGCCCGCAGCAACAGCGCTGCAGTCGAATAATACTGAAAGAGTCGCGCGCCGCGTGCAGGAACTGCTATGCGCTTCGGCTCCTCCGTCGCGATTTCTTGATGCAGATTTCTTCGCACCTCCCCATCAGGGGCGGCGCCAGGGGGGGGGGGGGGCAAGGGTGGGCTGGAGCCCCCCCAAAATTCTCGCCTGCCCCCCCTATGCCCACCCAAGTGCCCGGAAGCATATATTGAAAACCTAGTAGGAGCAGAGCTAGCAACCGACGGCTTGCCCCCCCCCCCCCCCCCCCACCCCGGAGGAACTCACTTTTCGTGGGTGCCCCCCCAGTAAAAACATCCTGGCGCCGCCCTGCTCCCCATGATTCATGTGTAGCACATGATGCCATAGTCCTTGAAGTATGATACGCCCATCTACTGAATTTGAGCTCTATAAAAGCCCTTGTGAGAGATCGGAAATAATTCATAAAGGGTGTGTCTTATACGGATTTCTTCTCTCTTAATTCTGCCTTCGTTGGTTAGGCGTCTACAATATTCAGAATAACTGAGCTGATATATATATATATATATATATATATATATATATATATATATATATATATATATATATATATATAAAGTGTGTGTGTGTGTGTGTGTGTGTGTGTGTGTGTGTGTGTGTGTTTACTGTGTACATATACAAGGAACCTAATTACTCAAAACAAAATGCACCACTGCCTGCCTACACCGTTGACGCTTAATAATAGAACTACGCTTATAATAAAAAACATTGTCATAAAATTGCTCGTTTGTAATGGCGTTACGCCAATAGAATATTGGAAAGCAGCACAATTTAAGCTGTCGATACAAAATAAGAGCTGGTTACAATGAAATTTCGCAGATTAACAGACGGGCTGTATATACATTTGACACTTTTTAATATGTTTGAGTGTTGTTTTTAATAAGTTTTATATGTAATAAGCCTATCTGAAAGCAATAATTATTATCTTACACAACATGGCATGATAAAAAGAGTCGTCACTAATTAATGTTGTGACAACGATACTTACACTCGGGTTTCTCGTGAAACAATCGAGCTCATGTAGGCTCATATGAGAAACACTGTGTTCTGGATATCGTAGAGACTGCTGACAAAACGAGCGCATGATTAATCATGGTTTTGATAATTCTTCTCTATTTTTAGTTCGCCTGTAGCCACCTATGAGGTAACGCAGCTCAAAGCGCTGATTGAGTAAGGAGCTAGGCAGATCCGTGCAAATTTTGATTGACATTTTTTTTTCTGGATCGGCAGGCTCTTGAAACAGTGAATGTATCGACGCAATTTCGGCGTGCCTGCTTAATCACTCGTGCACCATGGCGCCATAGCAGGTGCGTCCACTTATAAGGCTCAGAAACGCATTAAACGCGCTGAAAAACGAGCAATTACACGCTTTCGCAGGCTCGGGTGCGAGCGCTCCCAATGCAGACGCTGCCGCGATCTTCAGTACCATGGAACTACAGCGCCGCCGCTACTGTCACCCGCCGGAGAATCAGCCCAGATGCGGCGCGGCCGCCTCGTTCACTCCGCTGCCTTCTCCTAGTACACTGTAGCTCGGTTCTCCAGATTTGGAAACCGTCAACATCGCCCGGAAGTGCTGTGCTCAAAGCACCGGGAACAGGATGTACATGAATGACGTACTGCTGGTTCTCCCTCATTTGCCGCGAAATCGCCACTCCTCTCCACCAAGAAGGGTCTATAGAACCTCTGCAGTGGCAATCCTGGCCACCGCCAACGGGAGCAAGTAAAGCCGTCGGCGGTCATATTGCTAGAGGAAAACAGTGCGGAACTGCCATAGACCGCAATGAAATACGCGCGTTACGCGCGTCGTTTGCAGTTCGGCGATTAAAAAAAATGAGATGGAAACCACTTTTAGGTTACACCAACAAATAAATGCCTCTTCTTGTTTACTAAACAAATTATTTCATGCACCCATTGTGAGCTGCACGCTTTCAGATCAATCTGTCGTCGAGGGATGCTTCGCATATCGAGCTTGCTGGCACACTATAGCGGTACAAAAAGGTTGTAGTATATATGAGTATTTAGGAAATGTGCCTGCAGATAAAGATCAAGGGGAACGCGACATTTGCTCGCCTCTTTCATATATGTGCTTGTGTGTGTGCCGGCAGATTCCCAGACAATATATATAAGGAAGTTGAAATAATTAAAGTAAAGTTAGAAAAGAGTGGTAATTAAGTAAACTGAGAGTCACCAGTAAACTTTCTAGAGTTTGTCGAATTCTAACCAACTTACAGGCGGAACCAAAACCGAAGCACCGATGTCGCGTGCAACGGACAAACTTCAGAAGACGTACCCTAAATGAATCGTTTATAACAACGATTTGCAGTGCCGTTAGTTATGCATATTGTTTATCAACTTCCGTGGCGACGTGTGTTGCCATGGCAAGCGCAGCCTTCAGAGCCTAGAAACGAGGTAGCTCGATGTTTAATATAACGCCACTCATTCATTTTGGCAACTTCGTCTATCGGAGTTTTGGTTTCGGTTTTGTCGGCAGATAGAACGGATTTCAAAGGTGCGTGTCTCATCTTGTTTTAGACGCAATTGCTTATGTTTGTGACTAAATTCTATTGAAGCTACCTACGTCAAGAAGGTAGAAACTAACAGGTTTTCGCAGATGCGCTTGGGAAGCAAAAAAAAATCGAAGGTGCACTGCCAGGCCGATGTCTGGTTGTCTGCCCCGTTCTGTCGAAGCAGCATTCTCGAAGTGAATAGAACAGAGCTGGTCAGCGTCCGTATAGTTTTCCAACTATTTCTTCGAACAGCACGTTCCCAGGCAAAACGCAGCGCACTGTCTATTGGAAACCTGTAGCACGAATAATATGGCATGGACTTGTTCTCTACGTTTGCGAATCCTCGCTAAACATGCACCAAAATTGATATTCATCCGCCAAAAAATATGCATGCAGGCCGTCAGTCTTGCCTTGTAAAACAACACCAGAAAGCTTGGAATTCAAAGGGCATTCAGACGTCCTACTCGTTCCAATGTTTGATACGTGCAGCCACAGACCGCAAGTCCGTCGTCCCATAAACTTCAACTCAGGGACAACTTCGTGTCAGCGAACATTTCAAACTTCAAGTTACCTTCTATACTCATGTATTGCACGCATGCGCACCTTTTACAATTTCTAATTCAACAAAATACGCAAAAAAACAGGCGATTGTCAGTGAACGAAGCGAGAATACTTACACGTAAAAAGTGACCCCAGGTGTATTTTTGATGCGAATTGTGCAGCCATAAGCGACGCACGAAGTCACCATGGCCTTGTAAAATCTTTAACTGCTTTACAAAAGCATATCACAGTCTCCAAACACCACACCGAGGGCGGAGCTATGAAGCGCACTTCGTCGTCTGCTTCCGAGTCTTTCCTTTTCCAATATGGCGGCGACCAGCGTCACCTATCGGGGCGCAACTCCACTCCAGAAGATATAGTGTAGAACCTCCTTGCCTCTCACTCACCTCTCCGCCCGAGTGACGCGTGCACGACAAGGAAATGACGTGAAGTTGGCAAGCCACAGGGTGCTCTTGAAAGTGTGTTGGCAGTCGCTAGCAGTTTTCCAGGAAGATACTTGACGGAGAACTGATAGCGCATCAGTTAGATCCGCATACTTTGAATTCGAGGGGGCAAGACGTCTAGATCTTTGCTTGACAGGAGAGCTACAAGCGGAAGGTTCGGATTCCACCTCAAACCTTAACCCACGTAGGTATTGGTCGAACCTGGTGACAGCCCATGTGACAGCAGAGACTCCTTTTCCGTTTGACTGTAGCGTCTTTCTGTAGTAGTGAGAGATCTGGAAGCATAGGCAACTGCACGTTGAATTCCTGACGGTTGATCTTGGGTTAAGACGGCGCCAAGGCCATGAGAGCTTGCATCAGCCGACACTGTAGCTGAACAATGGGGATTGTACATATACATGTGTTGGAGCTGAGCGAATACTTTATCTTCTTGAACGCTTGCTCTTGTTTGTAACGCCAGCTCCACGCGTTGTCTTGTTGAGGAGTGCATGAATAGGTGCGGAGATCTCAGACAGTTTTGGGAATGAATCGAGTTACATGGTTTGCCATTCCAATTATCGGCTAACACAACTAACATCGATTGGTGGTGGGAGATCAATAATAACCTTAACTTTGTCTGGGTCTGGTCTAATTCCTTGCTCGCTGACGACGACGCCTACGAACTTGACAGAATAGACTCTGAACTGACACTTCTTTTCATTAAGAGTTTCGCCCGCTTGAGTTAAACACGCAAGACGTCAGCTAGACGCTCGTCGTGCTCTTGACGGTTCCTACCTAAGACGAGTATGTCCGTCTATCTTGTTGATGACTCTAGTGATGCCTTCGAGATGTCTCAACATGAATTGTTGGAAATACTGGGGTGCTGTCGCAACGCCAAAAGGAAGACGCTTGTAGCAATAGCAGCCAAAAGGTGTGAGGAATGTCGTCAGTTTTTCGCTCTCACGAGTTAGTTTGATTTGGTGGAAGCTGGATCTTGCATCGAACTTGGAAAACATTCGTGCCCCACCAAGCTGGCCTGACATGTCTTCAACTGTTGTCAGAATGTAGCGCTCCCGCTTGATAACCTTGTTAAGCTTTGTCAAGTCGACACAGAGCCTGCACCCGCCCAACGGCTTCGGCACTTCGACGAGGCCTGAACACCATGCGGTAGGCGTGTCATCTTGCGAATGACTCCTTGGCTTTCCATTTCATCCAATTACTTCTTCACCTGCTCGAGCAGACAAAGAGGTATTCGTCTGAGGAACACTTGATGAAAAGGGACGAGAATCTTGAGCGACGCGGATGTGGTATTCTTCCTTGCACTGCCCCCAAGCCCACGAAAGATTTTTGCTTGGGATGACGGAATATCATTTACAGAATCCAAAAACCAAACGATGCCGAAGTCTTCATTTATCGGTTATCCAAGGAGGTGTGTCGTCTGTTTCTTGATGGACATACAGTCTTTGCAGAGACACCTTGTTACGCCACTGCAAGGTAGCAGTGAAAGATCCCAGAATATGCAACCTTTGATTTCCAGGACCAGATACCTCGGCGTCTATTTTATCCAAAACAGTAGGTAGTGCCGAAAAAGAAGGTGAAACCACCGTTACTTCGGCTCCTGGGTCTATTTTGAAATGTGCGAGGTGACCATTCGCGTGAATGTCGGCGTATCGTGCCCGACGCGTACTGAGCGCGCAACTGAGCCCAACAGTTCTTTCCGATGCTTGGCCCGGCAAACAGCAAAAAAAATGACCTTGCTTCTTGCAGGAATTGCATATGGCCTTGCGAGCTGGGCGTTCTTCTCGAGAGTGGTGACCGTGGGACATATTAAGGACTATGTGAGAGGTGGCTACCTGCTACTATGATGACTACTACGATGACTACTACTACGATGACTACTACTACTACGATGGATTCCAAGCAGTCAGCAGCTTGGAAGTCTATATAGAGAAATTCTCAAGTATCTACCTCCCCCACTGGAGAATCAGCTGTACGAGATCCGTCGTCTCTAAGCTCAAGATAGTGAGTGTTCTTCTACTAGCACTTATTGTGAGAAAGGCTGGCCTTCCAAGAAGTTTCGACCCATTAGCACCATACTGGAAGGAGCCAGAAAGACTGATTGTGCCCGATGGGCTGCTCTTTACTGGATCGCCGCACTGTCATCCTGTCAGCTCCACGCAAGGACATTCTCGCATTGCTCACGAAGGACATCAAGGTGTTCGCCGCAGTCAAGAGCGCGCCCACGAGTGCGTTGGTGGCCCACATTGCAACCAGCATATCGAGGACCTTGTGGCTCAATGTGCTAGTGTGCCGAGACCTAAGCTCTGCGTTCTGAGCCACTGACATCAATGCCAACACCGGAACGACCATGGCAACATTTGGGAATCGACTTGTTCCACTTGAGAGGACGCGACTACGTCCTCATTGTCGACTACTACTCCATATTTTCAGAAGTAGTCACACTCGAAACTTCGTCCGCAAAAGCGGTGGTTGCTACCGTCAAGAGTTCTTTTGCTCGTTTTGGAATACCTGACGTTATTTATTTATTATTTATTTATTTATTTAAATACCCTAAAGGCCCAAATGGGCATTACATAGGGGGGGATAGAGTGGGGTTATGATCACAAGTGCAGTACAGAACTTAAATGAAGGCAGAGATGGTATACATGTCTACTGCATCGAGAAACTGAAAGTGCAATCCAGAAACAACGCCAAACAACAATAGATTACATTGAATGAAAAAAGGGGTTCACGCGAAATGCACTTTAAAAATAGTAAACAAGAACAAAAAAGCGCGATCAGTACACTCAACAACAATGTGCAAAAAAAGAGAAAAAAATACAGAGAGAAACATAGAAGAAGAAAAACAAAATATTTAGAAAGATTTATGCGTCATCAAAGAACTTCAACCATTCGTATATGACGGCAATGGACCTCAATTCTCGTCCAAGGAGTTCGTCGACTTTGTAGAGGCGTATCGATTGTGCCACGAGACCAGCAGCCCTCGATGCCCTCAGAGTAACGGAGAGGCAGAGCGCATGGTGCGTATCGTGAAAGATTTTCTGAAAAAAAGCCCGGATCTGTATTTCGCTCTACTTGTATACCGGTCACACCTGCAGTTTCGGGTGTCTCTCCAGCTCAGTACTCATGGGTAGGAGACTAGAAACTAGTCTTCCGGTTCTGCCTGAATGGCTTTTTCGGCCTTACTAAATCTCGACGAATTTCAGGGCACAGAATACTGCAGCGAAGTTGCAACAGGCGAAGGACTACGATTGCCGCCATAGTGCTACTCTCTGATTCCTCTCAGTATGGGCGAGGATGTGTGGATAAAGGATTTAGGTTGCAGCGGTCGTGTCCTCAACCCAGCTCAGCGACCAAGGTCGTACGTGTTCGAGGACTCCCAGAGGTGTTGTCCAGAGAAACCGTTGCCATCTGGGCCGTTTGCAGGTGGTCAAAATGTCCAAGAACAACAATGGCCAGCAACGGTCAACAAGGGCAGCAACGGCTTCATCACCGACGCATGGAACCTTGTCATCAAGTCCGCCGAGAGCATCAGCCTCGACCTCAGCACTGAAGCATCGTCTCCTAATACTTCGAGTGCATCACCTGTGCCGCCTGTGAAGATGCGTCTCTCGCCTGAATTGCAGACTCTTCCTGCGCAAGCAAGTGCGCCTCAGTGTGGTGTACCTAAGCATACGCGTTCTGGCCATGCCTTGAAAACAACGCGCAGATTGAACATGTAACAATCCCGAGAGAAGATGTAGTGAACGCTGGGTGCTATGTTGATCCTCTAATAGATGGCGCTGGGAGCATGCGCGCGCCACCTCTCGTGGGGTATATAGCAGGGGAGCAGTGGCGAATAAAGGGGCTTCTGGTTCTTGCTATGAGCTGTGCTCGTGTCTTACTCGGTGTCTCCGAACACAAGAAAGACAGGCCTTCCTCTGAAACGCAGAATAAGATCTCGAGGTTGATAGTCAAAATAACAGAACAAAAAAGAAGGCATGAAATATCTATGCATTAATGAAAAAAAAATGGCCGCATATCCACGGAGTGAATGATGGAGAGTGGGGCGAAGCATTCGTCCGTCAATTCGTTCTTGCTTCCGTCCGTCCATGCTTCCGTCTGTGTGACCGCCCATGCGTCCATCTGCCCGTCCGCGCGTGCGTCTGTTCGTGCGTCCGTCCCTGCGTTCGTCATGCATCCCGCCCCTGCGTCCGTTCATGCGTCCATCCATGCATCTGTCTGTGTGTCCATTCGTCCATCTATTCAACACTCCAAGTATCACCATCTCGCATCTTTTCATCATATATTCCCCATGTAGAAGCACCGACATACAGCGGACATTCCAAGGACTAAACAAGAGATGGCACACGCACACTTTCTTACGGCTTGCGCTCCGGGCGTACTTCCCACCTTTAACCATTCGACTTCATGGTATATACTAGTTCACTGTATTCATGGCACTGCGGCCCAACGCTCGCTAAACCTTTCCTAAAACCAAGGAGGTTACGCCCAGCGAGTATAACGTTGCAACCTTTTCTAGTCAGATAGTGCTCAATGTACATGCCAATGGCTGCTAATGGGAAATGAGAGACAGGAGAATTTGGCTTTTACTTTCTTACGGCTTGCGCTTCGTGTCTACTTCTCACCTTTAACCACCTCGAGTTCATAATATATACTTATTTATTGTATTCATGGCACTGCGGCCCAACGCTCGCTAAATCTTTCTAAAGAGCTAGGCGGTTACTCCCAGCGAGTATAACGTAGCAACCCTTTCTTGCCTTCTGTGCGTTGTTGAACAATTAAAAACTCGCAGCGTGCGCGTTAACTAAAAGCCGAATTATCCTGTCTCTCATTGCCCCTTAGCAGCCATTGGCATGTACATTGAGCACTATATTGTTCAACAATGCACAGAAGAAATCTCTCACGGGCACCACCTTGGAGGTCAAAATGTTATACTTGCTACACACTACTACAACGGCTACGAGGGACGAACGGGAGCCGCTACAGGGAGCTTCGCCCCTAAAAATTGCATCACCTCCCGTTGAAGGGGACCATGAGGCGATGCGAAGCAGCGTGCGGGGGGGGGGGGACAGCGCGTTTGCATCGTAGAAGTTCTCTTTAAGACTGGTATGCTGGCTACATAGCACTGGGGAGCCTGCAGGGTCCCTCAGCCAATAGTAAGGGTGATTAGCCCCTACACATGTATTCAGCCGCACCATGTCATCTGCTCGCCGTCTTCGCGGCGTCTGCTTGCCTAATTGTCTATGCACGCCCATTGGATTCGATTTGGTGGGTTTATAAACTAGAGATACAGTAAACTATAGTAAAACTGTGAAACAAGCTACTACACCAGGGCCACCAACTGCGCCTCTTCCGAAAAATTGGATAACTTGGAGATGTATCGTTCGGCTCAATGCCATTTGTGTAGGTCGGTGACAGGGTGTAAAATAATAATAACAGGCTCAATTGTTTGAACATGGGAATTTACAGCATATCCACGGAGCAATGCCGATGAACGGGGCGAAGCGTCCGTCCCTACGTACATCGCGCGTGCGTTGATCCGTCCGTCGTCCCTGCTTCCGTGCGTCTGTCTATACGTCGGTACGTTTGTCCATCTGTCCGTGTTTCTGTCTGTCTGTCTGTCTGTCTGTCTGTCTGTCTGTCTGTCGTCTGTCCATCCGCCCATCCGTTCATACGTCTGTCCGTCATCTAGTGAACACTCTAAGTACCGCCATGTCACATCTTATATTCATCATATACAAGTACCGTCATCCAGCAGACATTCTAAGGACTAAACGAGAGGTGGCCACTACGACACGGGACATTCGATCCACGCCGTGAGGAGCTTCGTCACTAAACTGTACTTGTACCAGAGCGCTCAACTCATTACATGGGGAATTTGGATGGAAGCTGTTTTGTCTTTCACGCTGTTCATGGCTCTCGTATGACTGTTTCTCCGCCGACGCGTTCCTTCGCGTCTCCCGTTGCAACGCTCCTTTACTCTCTTTTTTTGCCTTCCCTCAAAGGAGGATCGGATGTGCGCGGAACACTGTGCAAGGTTGGAACGCGGCCTTCTTGATCTGGTGACGCAGCCTGGGCACTGCCTCGGTGCGCCAGTCTTAACAAGTGCGGCTAAGAAAGCAGCGTAACTCACTATTATTACATAAATATTATTACAGGTACAAAAAGTACCTGACACTGTATCCCCAGAGTAAGTTGAAAGAAATAGATGGCTTGTTTCACCATTTATTCATTTCTGTCAGTGCAGAAGCGTGTACCAAGGGCAAGTTCGGATCGAGGAGAGAGGTCGTTTCAGCAAGAGTGCTGCCATATTTATTTTTAACGACAGTCACCGTAGTAACTGGTGACGCGAATAATGAAGTGCGTGCGAAAGAAATGCAAAGAACAACCAACGTATCAGATATCGATGTGGCGTAAAGTGCGAAACAAACGTCAATTTTAGCCAACCCTGTCACTTTGAAGGCCCGTATATCTGGGACTACGTTCTGCTGCGCAAGTTTGTGGGTTTCTTACACCCGGTAGCTTTGGTAGTGGTGAACCACAGTGGTGAAGCGGGGTGTCAGTGTTTCCGTTAGTGTATCATAGTAAGGCGATAGCGTTAACGAGATCGTTTCGCAGAAATACCAGCGTTGGTGTCAGTGTCGTTGGTTGTGAGTGAAAAATCATCCTATGAGCAACCGAAAATTAGCGAACAACGCAAATAAAATAATCACAGCATATCCACTGAGTGCATGTCGAGTAGTCGGGCAAAATGTCCGTCAGTTCATCCGCGCTTCTGTCCGTCCATCGAGTGAACACTTTCAAGTACCTCCATCTCGCATTTTTTTATCACACAATAGTACCGACATCCAGCGGTCTATATGAAGGACTAAACGAGAGATGGCTGCCTGCTACTACAACGACTACCGTCACTGCTACATACATCGTGGACGCACGACCCACGGCTGAAGGAGCTTCACCCCTAAACAATCCTGGGTCTCTGTGGTGATCGAACCAGGGTTGCTTGGGTCCGAGTGGGGATCGAGCCTGGGTTGTCTGCGTGGCAAGCGGATGTTCTACCACACGTCCACGCGCCTGCTTGTGAATACAGTGAAAATAACGTACTCTGCTTTGAATGCATAGAAAGAGACTTTCATGCTTTTAAAATTCATACGGCTTTACAATACAACATCAAAGATTGCAGTAAGAGTGGAAGACTCGCTCCCTGGATTTCATGCCGACCGGTTGTGTCAACGCGATCTCTGACGACAGCGCAGCTTTTGGCCGACTGGCTTGCCCTACCGCCATCTCCTGACGCCGACAAGAGCTCTCACCGAGTGGTGCCCCGACTCGACTCCTGCGACCGTGTCCACCTTTCCTATGTCCTCCTTACTCCGTTGTTTTCTGTCGTTCGCTGGCTCTGCGCCTATTTCTCTCGTTCCTCTCTCTATCTCTTTACCCTTTAATCTCATCCTTTAATCCCTCCTTTACCCCCACAACTCGTGAGCTAATGTTGAGGTGTCCTCCTCCTGAAAGACAGTTACGGGGCTCACTTTCTCTTCTTTTCATTTAAAATCACTCACAGTAATAGTGCGTGGTACAAGCGCCCATTGCGGCGGGCGCCAGAACATGCGATTATCAAGATGACTTCGAGGTTGAAAGCCGCTCACCCACTACAAAAAGCACCCCGCTACCGCACCTACTCCCTTAAGGCCCCGTAGTGGGTGTATAAGAAGTTCGAAACGGTTTCGTGTGCTAAATGCGGAAGTACCCACTAGGAACAGCATATCGCTATCGCGTTCAACACTTAAACGCGAAGCTTTGGGGTCTCTAATTTTTTTAGAGTATTTGTTTGTGTCAATGAAGTTTTTCATCCCAATAACGTTTTTTCATCCATCCATCCATTACGTTCGTGCTGTGTTTATGTTCTTATAGGTTGTTGTTAACTAGGCACCTAGTCAAACCGATGCTATCCCTGTAGGTATACAGCACCCAAATTAACTCCAGATTTTGCAAATGATGTGAGACAATAAACACGATAATATTATGCTATGCGATTCTGCTGTTCTGTCGGATCACAACACAATGATGAAGAATCTCTAACGATATCCACTGAAGTTATGGGTAAGGAAGCTTACGTGGGCTAAAATAACGCCTAAGGATTCTTCCGAAAATATTTGCCTACAGTCAGATGGACCTACAGAACGGGACTGGTCTTCTTGGAGAAAAAAAAATATCGAACCGTGGCCTTTTCCTGACACCACGAATCATCAGTTGCTGTTAAAACTGTCGTGCCAATCTAATGAAGTGAACCTGAAAAAGTTCAAGACATGCGAAGGAAGTAGGTTCGCATTGTTGGAAATATATCGTCATATGATAAGGGCCAATTCACTCAACGTGTCATTCATTACCGCTATATCTTTAAACTTTATGGGTAATGGGTTTAATAGCTGCTGGGTAAAGATTGCCAGCTCGCTATGAAGCTGATCCCACGAGACATCAAGAAATAGTGATTTTTGGTTGATAAATATATGTTGGTCTCGTCTCGCTTATCAATCATTAATAAAGCATTAAGACGTTCCAACTCGCCTGTAAAAAAATAGAATTTTTTTTTCATCATCGTCTTCCTCGGAACTCTGCAAAGTTGAAAGCAAGATCGCAGATAATGAAAAAGATGACAACACAAAACACAATCAGCCAAATATCTGATGACACTTTACTGACAAACTGTTTTATTTATCTATCGGAATTTTTTGTTTGTTTTCGGGGTCTCCAACGGCTGAGTTACAAACCGCGTCTTCTCTTACATTTGCAGGTCACTCACGGTATTTCATAATTCGCATGTCCTAAATACAGGAAGCCAGGGGCTCTTTGGTTGTCAGACCACTGGGCCAGAACCAATGTGTCCGTGTTAGTTTCCACTTTCTTGTTTCTCTCATCGGGTAAACAGCCAGGGTATCCTTTTTCCAATTCGTGAGGGGACTTATGTATCAAAATTGTTCATAAAACTCGCAAGGCTCACTTATACAGCGAAATGTTTCATAAGATCACAACAAGTGTAGCGCGCGCTCTAATTGTCCGCCACCGCCGCTGGTGTCCGCAACCACTATCGCGCAAATAAGAAATAATTAATAAGAACACCAAGGACACAGTGGGATTTGAACCCTGGTACTCTGCGGTGCCAGTCCAGTATTCTACCACAGAGTCACGATGATGCTTGGAACTCGTTGCAAACTGGCATTAGTCAGGCTTGATGTGTGGAAAGGAATCGCATTAATAGGAGTAATAAAGTGTTTAGAATGACAAAGAACAAGCAGGCGTCACACAAAGCGCATTTTGTTACGAGTCGGTCGCCGAATGCTCCAAGCCATTACAAAAGCTTCTTCATTGTTGGGTGCTACAGCATAAAAAAAATCACAAATTCCTTGCAAGTGTGTAGCGGGCATTACGCTTCTCCGAAGAATGACGAAGGATGCGCGATTCATGTGCGTGAAAAATCGAACATTTTTTTCGATTGTGTAGTATTTTCATGTCACTGAGGAAAAACATCCTTAAAGCGGCTTTTAATCAAACTATGTTGGATGTTATTATTTCTAATATTCTTTCCTTGGGTTCCTCCTTGTTAGGTCACATTCGCCGGGCGGGATATCTGTTCTGCTGTATGAAGATCTGAACCGAATCAAGGTGGTTTTGATTGCAAATCTCTCAATAAGTAAAAAAATCATTTCTTCTAACCATATTATAATCCATTAGATTGAAAAGTAATATGTGATCCCCCTATCTAATTGCTCATTCTTGGCCAATCCCCCAAAGTGAGTGCGAGCCATGCCTTCAGGCAATTATCGTCATCACCATCATGTGGCGCACACCTAATAGGGGTTTTTTATGGACACCAAAAGGTTTCTATAGGCCAGTCAATATACACAGGCGCGTTACTGGTTACAGAACCACACTCGAGGCATCTGCATACCCTGGTGCATGTTGCGATGCCACCGAGTAGATCGCAACTTGTCACTAACAAAAATTCTTATGGGGTAAAAAAATTT